>NW_021941230.1:5921858-6031858 GCF_902148845.1 Salarias fasciatus | reverse complement strand
GAAAAGCATCATAAGATATATTTTTGTATGTGAATCAAAACTAAACCGTATTCAAACCTGGAAGCAAACGGTATGATCCATCCCAACTCAACTTTTCTTTCATGTTAACCCAACTTTGACAGATAAATGTGTTGTAAATACTAATCTTTTCCTCATATTAACTGTCAAAATAAATTGGATTACCATTATAGGCGTTCATCATCATCAATCAGAGTGTTTCTGAGCGAGACTCTTAACCCCAAACTGCTCCTAACTGATGGATTGAACGCCCTCCGTGGCAGCCGCCTAATTGGTTTTTTGCTTTGAAGAATGTTCCTCTGGGACTGATGAAGTATTTCTGCTCTCTTCTGATTCTGTTCTATTCTATCATTTGATCAAATTTCTGTTATTAATGATTCAATAGTTTTTTAAGTTGATAACGATTGTACTGAGATCCCAAAAGTGTGTTTTGGTTCTGTAAAATCACTGCATAAGTGAGATCTATTTATTATGAGTCAAAGCAGTTTTTTTTTGTTGTAATTCATTGCCCATTTTGATTTATGATTTTATCTGTGCATCATCATATGATTAATTTTTCTTTGTAATTTTTCTTTTTAATGATGTAATATTTATTTGTGTTGATACTGTCTCCTAAAAATGTGTGTGCGTGTGTGTGTTTGTGTGTGTCTGTGTGTGTGCGCGCCGCATGGTGAGCCTGAACTGAGAGAAGAAAAAAAAAAAAGAAAAGAAAAAAAGAAAACAACCCAACCCGCCCATAAAAGGACAAGGCCCCGCCCCCTTTCGTGGGGTTACCATGGCAAACGGCGTCGACGTCACAATGGAAGGAACGCCGTCTATAAGTATTGGAGGAGCTGCCGCGGCGGCTCGCGAGCTCGGATGTATGTGCAGGAGGAGTGACACGTGCTGAAGAGAGGGGAAAAAAAAAAATACAAAAATACAAAAAAAAGAAAGAAAAGAAAAAACGGTCACATCCGGGAGGTTTATTTAATTTTTTTTCTTTTTGTACATATTTTCTTTTTTTTTTTTAAAGTGGAGTTCTCATTTTTATACTTGAAGAAATAAGTCCTGCAAACATGGGGAGAGGAGTGAGTATATGTTTTCTATCTTTCTTTACGTCTAAACGTGCGTGTCAAACTTTAAAACAAGTGGTTGAAATAAATCCGAGAGGTTCACGTGCGCGTGTTTCACACAGCAATCACTTCCGTCTTTTTTTCCCCTAACTTCACCCCCCCCCCCCCCCCCCCCCCTTAAAATAACAGAGAACCCCTCTTTCTAATCGTGTCAGGAAAGCCTCAAAGTGATGTTACATAAGAGGATTTTCTCTGAAGTTTGAGAGAAAGTGGGTGACTTTCAGTCTCGCGGAGGGAGGAAGTTTGTCTTTTCAAGTCCAGAGACTGAATGATCTGCGCGAGATGTGATGTTTTCAGTAGAAAACCTTCTCTCTGGAATGGGAGGGATGTGTTTCCAGTCTGTTTCGCTTCAGTGTTTCTTCCTCTGCTGGGAGGAAGAATTGTTTTTCTTTTTTTTTTTAAGCTCTGTGACCAATTATCTTCAAACTTATCTCAAGTCAGATCATCTCCTTCTAGGGAGGCTGCGAATTAAGTGGTGTCAGCTGCAGGAGATAGGAAGAAAGGAGGAGGAGGGGGGGGGGGGATTGGTTGCTTTTACCTCCATTTGTGCATGAATTCACCAGAAATGCATGCTTGTTGCATCAGTATCACTGTCTTGTGCAGATCTGATCCAGAAGTTGGTTTCTGTCAGTGTTTTTTAAAATTTTTTTTTTAAATTATTCCCTCCACAAAGCTTGACTTGTGCTGGAACTGAACCCCGTTGTGTTGAAATAGCAGCAGCAGCAGCAGCAGTCGCCCTCCCCGCCACACCCAGCCCGCTTTCTGCGCAGTCCCAAAAAACACCGGATTGGGATGGAGACGGGGCGAACGACGGAACCCGGAGATCTGGCGGGAGATGTGAAGCTCGGGCTTTTATTCTTCCTCTGTGGAAATCTTTGCACGCTGTCTCTTAGCTCCTTGGCTGCTGCTGCTGCTGCTGCTGCTTCTTTTCTTCAACCCCCTCCTCCTTTTTCCTCCCATATGTGATGAAAGCCATGCCCTGCCCCCATCCAACCTCCCTCCACTTCCCCACTGCGTCTCTCCTCCTCTCCCCCCCCCCCCCCCCCCCCCCCCCCCCCCCCAACCCCTTCTTCTTCCAGTCCCCCACTTGGGGGACATTGTCGCCATCAGAACTTGTCTGGTTGGAATGGAGAAGTGGGGCAGGCAGTGCAGGTATGAGGAAAGAGCCGAGCTGAAGGATTATTTTCCTTCCCCCCCCCCCCCCCCCCCCCCCCTTCCCTCACCACCTCCCACGTTTTGCCACTCGGTTCCCAACACCAGATCAGCCTCTCGCTGGCCTGTTTTCATGCGTTCTCATCATCTCATCACATCCACAGCGCAGTAAACAGAGAAGCAGAAGGGTTCAGGAGCGGGGATTGATTGCTTCGGGGAGGGGAGGAGGGGGGGGGGGGTATTAAGGCACCAGTTGCCGCATTGCCACTGTTGGAACAACTTGGGATAAGAAAGCACCAGGGGGTTGCAGAGTTTTGCGCAGTGTCAAGTCGTTTCCCATGCAAAGCGGGCGTTCATCCCCCCCCCCCACCCCGACTCTCTAATTGAAAAGGTTTTAACCGGTGAAATACGGCGGCCCGCTTTTCCTCAAGCTGCGCATCAACAATCAATATTTAATCCCCTCACCTGACTCAACCTTTTCTTATGTTTTCATCTCGAACCGCCTGAATTATTAAGAGCTAAATATTTCTCAAGTTGGAAGCATTCGTCGAGGGTAGATGGAAGCATGGGTCATTTTGGGAAAACGATACGATTGAGACGCTTCATTCCTTGGCAGTTTTAACAGGAAATGCAAAGAAGAAATAATTTTAAAAAAGACATGAGATGATGTCAAATGGAAAAAAAAAAATACAGTGCCATGTTATTGCAGAGACTTATGATTTTGATGAGGTTTAGCTACCATCAGTCAAGCTATATAGCTTATTATCTCTAGATCTGCCATTGATTGCGAGTTCCCAGACATGCCCAGTTGGTTTTCTGGTGCACTGCATAGAGATAAAGCAATAATTTACAGCTCTGCTCTGCAGCCTGAGCCCAATGTGTTTGAACTGGGATTATGTAAATGATGGGGGGGGTAGGCGGCGTCGGTGGCGGCGGCGTTGGCTTTTCCATTCCCAATCCCGCCCCGTCGAGATCCCAAGTTTCTCGAGCACCTTACTCGTTGAAGTGGACGGTTTATCTGAAGTCAGAAAGTTTGAAGCCCCGTCCATCGTGGTCACTTTTCTCTAATCTGTGGCGAAGGGGCGCCGCGCTCCTGACTTCACATCCATTCCTCACAGTCCGTTTCCTCCCATTGTCGTCCTCCCCACCCCCCCCCCCCCCCCCCCCCCCCCCCCCCCCCCCCCCCGCCCCTTTGCGTTTTGTACCTGTTTTGCTTCCCTCCGTGCCTCTGGCTCTTGTCTTTGGGGAGGATTTAACATTCTTTCCGCTCGACGGTCACTCTGTATTAACCGGGGCTTTTGTCACACGCCGCCCCTCGCCTGTTTCAGAACACCCCCCCCCCCCCTTCCGCACACTCAATTTCTGACTCTCTGCAAGTCCCATTTCTTGTCATATTCCCTGTCCTGGTTTGCTGTCGCTCTCGTTCGTCAACATGCCAGCAGCCCTCTCCCTCTCTCCCTCTCTCTCTCGCTCTCTCGCTCCATCTTTCTGATGCCGTGTGATTTGTTTCCTGTTGGCGGCTCTTTGAACTTTCGCTCGCGGAGCCTGTTGCTCAGCAAAAAGTGGAACAAGCGCATTAAAAATACCGTCCGAGGCGTCTCTCCTCCCGCGTGAGGAAATAGGGAGGGGAATTTTCCGTGTCACGTGGACGATGCCGCGGCCCGGGGTGATTTTCACCTCGGGATGTTTGAATGTTTGAGGGAAACACGCGGCTTCTGACACTTTGGAGGAAATGATGCAACATGTAGCGACGTTGTCGAGGCCTCGGAACCACAACTGAGAGACGCTTGTTTCAAGATCCGCTACAGATTAGCTGCTCGGTTTATATATGACCTGTTTACTTTCTGCATGAAGACCGAAGACCGTGTTTCGGTCCAAATTAAGATATTGATTAAGTGACCAAAGCCTGATGCTTTATCATTTAATCAATATCTTAATTTGGACTGAAAGATGGTTTGAGCAACATTCAGGCATCTTAGATATTCATTTTCTTTTAGGACTATTGACTGACGGCATGTTTGCTCGCCATACATGATGTGTATTGAATAAATTTTGTGCCACAAGGAAGCAAGTTTGAATTCTTTATATCCGAATGTGATTTTGTGTTCGACTAGTTTTGCTTGACAGAAGGTCCAGGATGTGTGGCACAAAAAAAATGTCATCAAAAACTTTGAATGAAGTGAAACTGAAAGGTAAGAATGAATTACGGAGCTGATTTTTTTTCCCCCCTTGAATAAAATAGTTCTGATTGACATTCAAACTAATAGATTCAGTTTCTAATGAGTCCATTCAGATTGAATTGATCCCATAGACGTCAATCTTATGTTTCTTTTAAAAACACTGCAAAACTCTCGTCACTATACGTGCGTCATCCTGGCAGTTTAGAAAGACCCTCCAAGTTCCCAACAAGGAGAGGCATTCATTCATTCGTCCATTCACCCATTCATTCACTTTTGTTCCATGTGGGGGAAAAAAAAAAAAAAGCTGAAAGTTGCGCTGGACGTGAAGGGAGTGTTAAAGACGACCTCCAGTGTAAATTAACACACTTTCTTTTCAAGGGTTCGGACTGAATAAAGGGGTAGTTGGAGGAAGTGAGAGAATAAAGGAGGAAGGGGAGGAGGGGGCAGCAACACGTGATTTTGTCCATTCATGTATCGCTAGAGGTGTGGCAGCAGTCGCCGGTGGCAACCGGGCAACGTCCCAAGTGTGTGTGTGGTTTAATGAGCAGCTTGTGTGTCTGGCGAACTACCCTGATGGGAAGGACCGTTGTTGAACATGTGACCGGACGCTCCCCCCGATGTTTCCCGTGAGGCTTCAGGAGTTACTGGGAACTGGGAGGTACCTTCGAAACTCTCGGCCAAGCCTTTCCTGTTCCTTTCAGATTCCATCCCCTAAATTCTCTGTCCTCGGCCGTCGCCTCAGGGTCCAGTTCTTCTGACCTCCCTCTCTTCCACCATCCTCTCGTTGAAAAAGCTGTTCTTACTCAAACCGGACGTCACGAAACCAAAGAGTTCTCGCTCAGCCACACGCTCTGGTGCTGCTTTCCAGGGCTTCAGTCAATCTTTTTACCTACCCACAAATGAGTTGGTAGCATTTCTGGCATGGGTGGCTCACCACATGCCTGCGGTCTTAATAGTCACATGAAGCCATTTCTGAGCCTCTTGTTTGTGGTTTTGATGAAGAATTCATGGAAGAGGCACAAAGAGCCATTGTTTAGTGTCCAATAAGCTTAATTAATGCCAGTTTTATAATGAAGTTTGTTTTTCTAATGTGTTAATCCGTCGTTTTTTTCACCACCACCGTTTTATTTCATTTTATTTTGTCGCCTTTGTATCATTTGAAGTTGTATTTCTCCTACTGCTTCGGTCGCTCATCCCTTCTCCTGTTCTCGTTACCCGAACGCTGTTGAGACCGTTGTTTCAACTTGTCAAGGTGACATTTACTCCAAGACTTGTGTTTTCGGCAAATTAGCTAAACCACTTTGCATGCCAGGTGGGATTTTTGCGAGCACACAACATAAATTAACTTTCTAGTCAGTTGTCGGTTCGATGGAGAACAAGGGGTAATTTTGGGAGTTGGCATGACACAACCGGTCGTATTTTTAGACTCTGTGATTTGCTCACAAAGATAACAGGATGGACTCCATCCTCGGAAAACAGTGTCTCAATTGGCTTTCATGGCCACGGGCTGAAAGGAGGCAGCATATGGGGGTAGATTAATTTCTCTTTTTAATAAAAATCAGAAATAAACTTTTTTCAGAGTTGTGATAACTTTTGCAAAATAAGCTAACTTTGGGATGGGAATTTAAAAGAAACTGACAGAAATGGCTGGAGACCAATCACAACATCGCCAACGAGTGGATGAATGGCAAAGTTTTTTGTTCTAAGTTGACCAAAACCTGGTTCTGTTGGGCCTGTTGGGTGGGTTATAGTTGTTGTCTGATTGAAAACTGTAAAACTGGAGAAGGCAGTGATGTTTCTAGGTATGTGTCCGGCATCCCTGATGCATTACAATCTGAAAGCACCAAATTTTTCCCATGAAAAATGATACATGGTGAACAACACTTGTTTACAAAAAAATTAAAGTAGCCAAAGAAACCTTTTTTTGTTCTAGTTTTATTTGAGGACTTATTGAATTTCCCAGGGAGTCACTCAAATTGCCACTTGTGGATCCCAGCCACTCAAAACATTGAAAATTGATCAACATCACCGAGATAGAAGCCCCTGCTGTTCCCAAAAAGTTAGTCAGTTAAAGGAATTTGTAAGAACTGTGAACCTATGATTTGAGACATGAAATGGGCACTGGATGTTGGCTTTCTGCTCCAAAACGTGATTTACCAGATCAGTGCATGTTACATGTTGTCAAACACTTAGATGTATCAGAGTTTGTCTTCAACCCCAACAGTTAAAATACCCTTAAACCTAAACGAAGCATCCTGAGCTAAATAGTGTCCGGTGTCTCTTGTATAAGCTGTGAAAAACCTGCCAGTCTAACTTTATGTTGGGTTAAACAGCTGGTTGAACAACAGTGTTGAGAAGCGAATATTTGCGTGAGGTTCAGGAGTCTGGTTGGGTTTCGAGGAGACTCTGCTGGAGTAGCGGTAGTAAGACGAAACCTGTTTTCTGCCACACCTGAATATCACTTTCCTTATTTTTCACTAGTAGTCATTGTCATGGTCTCTCCTCTTTTCTTTTCTGGCATCTCTGGAATCTTATCCACTCAAAGTATCAGGTTTTTGGTATTTGGCAGACACTCAGCTAAGAATTGGTTTCTCAGAGTTCCTCCAGATGTTTACTGCTGTTTATTTGTGAAAACACGAGATGCTACGAGAGATATTGTGTCTTGCAGCTCATCTTGAAAATGCAAAAAGGCTGACACAAATCTCTTGTAAAGACATCTTCATTCCTACTTTGAACGCTGTGGATTCATGTAGCTGAAAGCCAGATGGCCCCCGGGGGCCCTCGTTCTGGGGCCAGAGGCTAAGATCTGGCCGCAGTGATCCAGAACCACACTCGGTGTTTTCCCAGCTTAGCCGGCCGGGGGGCTGGAGCAACAACAACATGTGCGGGGATCGTACAGTCCGCCGTGGAGACTCCCTGGGAAACTTTACAGGCCAGTGAAGTAGAATAATATTAGTTAGCATATTTCCGTGACTGGGCCTGTGCGGCGGGTCTCTATACTTGGTCGTCCTGCGTCCGAAATATTCCCCCTTTAAGAGTTTTCAGCTCGCCGTTCGGGGTGGAGGGTGGGGTTGGGTGGTGGCGTGCAGACAAATGGCTCATTAGGTGTCACTCGGCGCCCCGGCAGCCTTCCTCCCGCTCCGCTAAAATGCCAACACTTCTGATCCTTGTACCGAGGTGAATTATTGATGAACCTCAAGCGCTTAATCGATGTTGGCTTCTAGTCTTACGAGCTTCTGTTTCCTACCTGAAACACATTTGGCAGCGACTTTCACTGCCTCCCAGGGACTCACACACTCACTGAGAAGAGCTTCACCTGTTTGGATGATACAGAGCCTTGAACACCAATGATTCAGTCAGAGGTATATGTTTGACGTCAAGAAGCACATTTTAGGAAAAACCATTAAAGGGGACATAATCTTCTTTTTTCACTTTGTGAAGAGTTTCTTTTAGTAGTATGTGTTGCGGTAGCCTCACTGTGACGTTCAAATTTGAAAAGGGTCTGTTTCCTCCCTGTCTTGCTACACCACATTTTATGAAAATGAATCAAGCTGAAACGGTTGAGTTTGAGTTTGGTCCCCTTATCTTAAAATAAGAGGATTTAACTCCTCCCCCTGACTGTGCCCCCACTGTGTGTGTGTGTGTGTGTGTGTGTGTGTCTGAGAGTGGGTGTGGCCAGATGCGTTCAAGTGCATACCGAAAAGCAGGCTCAGAAACGTTCTGTTCTGGGGAGAGTTCTTCAGAGCGACTTTTCAGACTCCAAACAAAGGATGAATTTGGGGGAACAAATTTAAATATTATGGTTTTGGGCTTCTGAGACCAATATGACATGAATGAAAAATAGCATAATATGTCTCCTTTAAGGTGGCATTGGTAAAACTTTATATTTTCTTCAAGATCTTGTTGGTGTTGAACCCTTCACATCCAATTCATCAGTATATATATTTTCCTGTGAATCTTAAGGCCCCATAATCTTTATGATGTAATGATTTCAATTAATTTAATCCTTTTTTTAATAATGGTATATCAACTGCTTCAAATATCAAACAAGAGCTTGTATTTTTGAATCGGTGGCTTTAAATTTGGACTTTGTACACAAGTATCCTTTTGGTTTGGCTAATGTTAGTCAGACAATTCTGCCCAACAGACGTCTAACCAAACATGATCTCTCAGAACACACAGAGTCTCCACCATGTGCCTGGTAGACTATTCCAAGAAAAAGACTTTCTAGCTGTGGTATCTTTAGCTGGGCAAAGTCAATGTTTGTGGAGTCTGAATTGTTGTCTTACTTGTGATAAGAGGGCTGGATCTTTATATATGAGGCGTAGCGGTGCTGGCCATCTGCTCCGATGTCTATAAACCGACTGGAGGGTCATTAAAGTCACCCAATTGTGCTTCTGTTCGGGATGGTGGAGTCGAATGATGCCCAAAGTGGGGCGGTTGATTAATTTTTTTTTCTTTTTTCCGGCATTGTGGAGCTTCACAAAGATCTGTTTGGGGGAAATTTCACCTCCTCTCCTCCGTCTCGCCTCGTCTCTTGTCACTCCTCCTCTCGTACCCCGTGGCACGCTGCCACCGAGAAGACACAGTCTTCGCCCGGGCCTTTTGTTGCCGTATCAGCATCGCCGCCGCCGCCGATAATGAGAGCCGACGTCTGTCTGCCGAGGAGACGAAGCGAGGCCGATGCCGCGATAGTGGCGAGAAGACGGGCCGCTCGCATTCAGCACATTTCTCCGGCTGACACGCTTGGCGTGTTGTTTTTCCCATCTCAACCTGTCTCCAGCGCTCTGAGGATACTAAACTTAGCCGTCCTCTGTTTACTTGAGATCCTCTCCTGCGCCCACAGCGAGAGAATTTGTGCCACAGTCGGAGATAAGAATCAACAAAATGTCCCCCAAGTGCTATTACCAGTAAATGACTGCGGCTCTGGTTTATTGTTCCAGTCTGGAGCCCGGCCGAGGCTCGTAACTGGCGGGGTTATGTTTAGAAAAGCTGTTGGATGGTGGATGAATGCATCTGTGTGTTGGAGCCGGAGACAGCGACACCCTTCTTTGCAATGCTGGGCGTTTCATTTGAGTCTCCCCAGCATCCCGACGTGTCCCACCCGGCATAGATTGACCCCGATAAGACGCAACCCGTCGCACCTCCCCTCGGTCCCGTATTGACGCCAGACAGTCACGACGAGCCTTTGATCTGCGGGAACGACGGTGACGATCGTTGAGTTTGAGCAGATTAACTGAACGTCGGGAGATTACTCGGAACGACGACTTAACTGTTCGGGGAAGCGGGATAATTGTGAGGTGAGGACGCGCAGATGGAAAATGGTTTATTAAAGAGGCCGTTGTTGGACAGAAAGCCTTTTGAGAAGTTCCTGTGTTCTAACAGAGCCCCTGCGGACTTGCCTTTTTGCGGGGACAGATGGCACCGAGGTCCGTAAAGCAGTGATCCAAGACTTTTTTTCCACTCTGCCGTGGCTCCTCGAATCAAATCCCAGCTTTGTCTGACAGGATAAGACAGGCTCTGTTTCATGGACTTCCTGCAAAAAACTTTGTGGCAGTTTGTCGCCCCGATTTAGGCCACTGCTTTCCGTTCGGTCTTGTTTACTTTATATATTTTTTTTTATACTTTCAAATCTGTTTGTGAGTGCGTTGACCCAAATGCCAGACTTTCTTTTTTAAAAAGATGCAATGTGACTAAATGTCTCTTGGCTTTTTTGAGTCATCAGAAATCAGACACACCTCAGCAGAGCTCAGCTCTGCGTGGCATGCCAGGAATGGCGCTCCAAATGCAACACCGAGAGCACCGCGATCTCGATCGGTGGCTCTCTGTCAACCAGAAACACAAATTTCTTATCTCCCCAATCTGCCCTGGATGAAGATTTTACCCCATTGCACCAACGCAGTTCTCTTAATTTGAAGGTTTTTGCTCCTGAACTCTTCCAACCCTACGATGTGGTGGATCGAACTGCCAACTTGGGAATTTTTTATTGGGTAGTGTTGGTTTGCAACATTGACGTTGGTAGATTCAATTAAAAACATCAAAATACAAAGTATTTAAGGTAAATATGGAGTGAAAAACCTCCCCGAAGAAGCTCTTTGGCGTCTTTCTGCTCAATTTTTAGTTCCCTCTGCCTTCATTTCAGATTGTATGGCTCTGTTTCTAAACCTTTCTCGTCTCCCGGGTTGCGTTTTGCAGGAGGGACGAGAGCAGTATGAGCTGGCTGCGACCTCGGAGCAAGGCGGCAAGAAGAAGGGGAAGGGGAAGAAGAAAGACAAGGATATGGACGAACTCAAGAAGGAAGTGGACATGGTGGGTTGTCTGGACTTTGACGGCTTTATTATTGTGTTGCTCTACAATCTCTCCTACCTTCATCCTCGACCCTTTTAAGTCCAGGTTTTCTCCATTTTTCTCCCTTCAAACTGATTGTGTGTCATTGTTGATGAGCCATGGTAGTCATTGTGAAAAAGGTCAGCTGTAAATGTCACAGACTCTCCCTTACTGGACAACAGCAGACCGATGCCGCCCTGTCTCTGTTTCTGCAGGACGACCACAAGCTGACCCTGGACGAGCTCAATCGTAAATACTCAACCGACCTCACCAATGTAAGTGAATGTGATTTCTTTAAAATTCGTTTTTTTTTTTTTTGAGGAGCGCCCCCTTCGTCGTTCTAGATTAGATCCAGATCAAATATCACTTCCATTCTTCTTTCCTCAGCAGGCTGACAGTTGACATTCAGTCGATGAATGATTAATATGTCTGCGGGGAATTAAAGATCAGTCTTTCTTTTAAAGAGATCTCCACTCACTGACTCAGAAACAGAAGAACTGTGGGGAAAAAAGCTCATTAAGTCACAAAGATTTTTTTTTTCTTTGGGGGGAAAAAAAAACGTTCCAAGGGTTTTTGATTTGTACACTTTTTGGGAAGTTGATTTATTCATCAATATTTTGTCATCGGAAATGTTTGAATTTTTTTAAATTATGTTTTTGCAAATTTTTTTTTACAAATTTTTAATTAATAAAGTTAACTTTTATTTTGTCACACTTCCTGC
Source organism: Salarias fasciatus (assembly GCF_902148845.1). NCBI lineage: Eukaryota > Metazoa > Chordata > Actinopteri > Blenniiformes > Blenniidae > Salarias > Salarias fasciatus. The sequence continues at coordinate 6,020,348 of NW_021941230.1, read as the reverse complement.
AATTTTTGTGCTAAACTGCAATTTTAATTTTCTGTTCAATTTTACATTTAATGTTTCCCATTTATTTAAAATGGTTCAACTCAAAACATTTTTTGCAGCTGGTATTTTTCTCAGATTTTGTCTTCAATTTTTTTTTAATTACAGTTTTATTCTTTCCCGTGTTTTTTTTTTTTTATGTTTTAAATAAGTTATTTTTGGCATTTAAAATTATAATGCATTATGCACATACATACAGTACATTCAGAAACACAAAACACATCTTGCTATTTTCAAATGTCTTTTTTTGTTGATATATTCTCTTTATTAAATTTTCTAGAACACTTTAAGACATTTTTCTATGTCCTTTACATTCATTTTTATTGGTTTTCATGATTTTTTTATAAATGGAACTCTTAATATTCACTGTTAACTTTGGAATTAATCATGTTTTTAACATTTTAATGTTGCTTTTTATATTATCACATGGCTTCCATCCAATAAATCTGACACACAGTGTTTCCAGCAGACAGACTGTGCTCGTCATCCAGTTTAGAGAGTGTTTACAGCCCTCTTCCTCCATGCTAATGTGCCCCTGGTCATGCAGGAAAGATCAAGCAGAATAGTTAATCAGTGCCTCTAACCGGGGGCTCTGAGCTCAGCATGTGCTCGCATGCATGTGTAGGTGAATAATTTATCGGCTGCAGAAGCCCCCCCCCCTGCCCTCATTCCACATCATCCTATTTGCTTCGGCGTTTTCTTCTTCCACTTCGACATTCCTCCTCCTCCTCCTCCTCCTCCTCCTCCTACCTGAAGGAGATGGCCCGCATCCTTGTTGATGCTGCGTTGCCGGGCGACGAGTACAGCACCCGTTTCAGTCCCGGCGGAGATAAATGTGTGGCTGGCAGACGGCGACGTGGTACAGTATTTACAGTCGCTTGACTTGAACCTCCTGGTTTTCCCCTTCCTTCATGTCAGGGTCTGACCAGTGCGAAGGCTGCTGAGAATTTGGCACGTGACGGGCCCAACGCCCTCACTCCTCCCCCCACCACCCCTGAGTGGGTCAAGTTCTGCAAACAGGTATCATCGCAGTCTTGTTGCACAGAAATTTATCTATAGCCGACCATAAATCTGACTTCCATCCTGTTTCTAACCAGATGTTTGGAGGCTTCTCCATGCTCCTGTGGACCGGCGCCATCCTCTGCTTCCTGGCCTACGGTATTCAGGCTGCGATGGAGGACGAGCCTGCAAACGATAATGTAAGAGGGAGTCAAGGTGTTCAGAAGGGAAAACGTTTTGGATCCAAAATCTAATTGCACCCTCTCTACGCTCACAGCTGTACCTGGGCGTTGTGCTTTCTGCTGTCGTCATCATCACTGGCTGCTTCTCCTACTACCAAGAGGCCAAGAGCTCCAAGATCATGGACTCCTTCAAGAACCTCGTCCCGCAGGTAGGCGTCCAGTTCGGGTTGGAAAATGCGCAAAATTGCGAAGAGAAACTGAACTTTCTCTCACCCTGCAGCAAGCCCTGGTGGTCCGTGACGGCGAGAAGAAGAGCATCAATGCCGAGGACGTGGTGGTTGGAGATTTGGTGGAGGTGAAAGGAGGTGACAGGATCCCCGCCGATCTGAGAATCATCTCCGCACATGGCTGTAAGGTAGGAGCTAGTAACCTCTAGGTAGGTTCTGGACCTTAAGATGCATTGATGGGGATGTTTAAGCATGAACAGAGCTTTAGAAGGTCTCATTAACTGCAAGAAATCTATTGTTGAGGGTCAAGGTGATGCCTTTACCCAACATGAGTTTGTCTTTTCCCTTCAAGGAATCTTGAAACAAATCAGTGATTAGGAGCTAAAACAGATTTAAGACATTTTTCGACCAATAAAGTTAATAAAATATGCAAACACATCTCAGATATTTAAATTCAATCTTCAAACCAGCATGATTTATCCAAATGACCTTGATTGAATGTACCTTTCAATGTAAAAATCATTCGTAAGTTTGGTATTCAACCAACTTTTCCAACTTCCTAATGGTTTTCTTTGTATTTTGGGTAATATTTGAACATGCGCTTCTTTAGATTTCTTTCACCTTTCTGGTTTGATTCTCTCAAACGGACATGTTTTCGTCAACGTTCCTCACAAATAAATACCGGGAAATAATTTGGTTTTTGAACCACCAGAAAAGTCTTGTCTCAAGTTTTCTGTCATGTCCTACTTCTAACAGATGTAGACAGTGCCTCCCTTGTTCTTCCTGTGACTCATACTCCTTCTCATGGATTTTCTTAGGTGGACAACTCCTCTCTGACTGGAGAATCCGAGCCTCAGACTCGTACCCCCGATTTCTCCAACGAGAACCCTCTGGAGACCAGGAACATCGCGTTCTTCTCCACCAACTGCGTCGAAGGTAAGATGAAATTCCACATTGAGGAAGCTGACGTTGTCGTGAATGGAACCTTCTGAAAAAAGCCTGCCTTGTTGCAGGGACTGCCCGTGGCATCGTGATCAGCACCGGAGACCGGACTGTCATGGGCCGCATCGCCACACTGGCCTCGGGGCTGGAGGTTGGCCGTACGCCCATCTCCATCGAGATCGAGCACTTCATCCACATCATCACCGGAGTGGCCGTCTTCCTCGGCGTGTCCTTCTTCATCCTCTCCCTCATCCTGGGGTACACCTGGCTGGAGGCCGTCATCTTCCTCATCGGTATCATTGTCGCCAACGTGCCCGAAGGTCTCCTGGCTACCGTCACTGTGAGTCCTGGTTTTTGTACACGAAATCCAGTCCCGGTTCTAGAAACGGTGCCACGTATTGACACTCTCTGCATCTCCAGGTGTGTCTGACCCTGACCGCTAAGCGTATGGCCAAGAAGAACTGCCTGGTGAAGAACCTGGAGGCCGTGGAGACCCTTGGCTCCACCTCCACCATCTGCTCCGACAAGACCGGCACCCTGACCCAGAACAGGATGACCGTGGCCCACATGTGGTTCGACAACCAGATCCACGAGGCCGACACCACCGAGAACCAGAGCGGGACCTCCTTCGACAGGAGCTCAGCCACATGGGCCGCCCTGGCCAGGATCGCTGGACTCTGCAACCGTGCCGTCTTCTTGGCCGAGCAAAGCAACGTCCCCATTCTGAAGGTACGTACTCTTCATTCGTCTGTAGTAACCATCAGAACCAGGCTTGTTCCTTGACTTGGTTCAAGGAAATACACATTTTTCAAAGAATTAGAGATAATTCTTCCAGATAAGTGACCTTCCATGGCCTTTTCACATCATTTTAATAACATTTAGAGGAGTTCTTTCCCCAAATTAGCAATGATATGGCCTTTTCGAGGGAACGTTTATGAACTCTTGGCAATGTTCGTTTCTGCTTCTACTTGGGTGTTTACCTCTCCGGCTTGTTTTCCAGCACTCGTCACTCTCCCTGGAGTGCACACACATCTTGTCACTACATAATTATTCTGCACCCCAGCTCCCAAAACGCACGCGCACACACACACACACACACACACACACACACACACACACACACACACACACACACACACACACACACACACACAGAACAGCATGTCTCCCGGCTCTGAGCCTTTCCTACGAGCCTGGCCTCTGTGTTAATAACCTGTTAACGCGTGTGTGTCCGAGTGGAGTGTGTACATGTATCCTTGTGTGTTAATCACCTGTAAATGCCTGGCTGGTGTCATACCTGTAATTACCAGTCATTCATTCTTCCTGTGCTCATTACCCCCCACCCCCTCCTGATCATTCACTGTTCCAGACAAGACGAGAGGGTAAACAAGGTGGTCGGATAATCATGACAGAAAAAAATACTGGATTTCATTCAGAGCCAGCTTTCTGAAGTAATCTGCTGCATGCAAATATGAGCTTTAAAGCACTCCTTCCTTTCAGTGCTGCCGTGATATGTCATAGTAATTTGACACCAGCGTCCTCAATATTGGCTTGTTGCTGCTGGGTCTTCATCACATCATGCCATTGCAGAATTGTCAATATAATTTGACTAAATTGAGACTTTCAAACTAGCCAGAGGTCTAAAGTTTCTCCTCTTAAGTGCATGTAATTTGACACCAGCCTCATGGTCTTGCCAGTGTGTGGAATGTGTTGAGAATAAGGCAGATGACAGATATCAGAAAGAACTTCTCAAGACTGGTCCATTCATAACAACAGCAGCCAGCGAAACCATGAGCCTGATGTCAAATTACAGTCTGAAACTTCTTCTTTGTCGTCGAACAAGTTGCAAATTCTTTTAGGACTTTAACCAAAAAAAAAAAAAAAACCCAAAAATGACAGAAAACAACAGGAATCCTTAAAAATGTGTCTTCTTCCAGAGAGACGTGGCCGGCGACGCTTCCGAATCGGCTCTCCTGAAATGTATCGAGCTGTGCTGTGGCTCAGTCCAGGAAATGAGAGAGAAAAACTCTAAAATCGCAGAGATCCCGTTCAACTCCACCAACAAGTACCAGGTATGAAAAGCTCATTTGTTTTTTTCCCCCAGTAAGACCAAACTAATTTTAGAATCACCAATTTTTACATGGACCTTATGTGCTGTTTTAGCTTTCCATCCACAAGAACGGCACACCTGAAGGAGAGTCCAAGCACCTGCTGGTGATGAAAGGAGCCCCGGAAAGGATTCTGGACCGCTGCTCCTCCATCATGATGCAGGGCAAAGAGCAGCCGCTGGACGACGAAATGAAAGACGCTTTCCAGAACGCCTACCTGGAACTGGGAGGTCTGGGAGAGAGAGTGCTGGGTAAGGGTCGACGGCTTGCTGGGTAAAGAGTTGGTTAAACCGAACCGAGAAAACCCAACGGCCGGTTCGTCCCCTGTTCCAGGTTTCTGCCATTTCAACCTGCCCGACGACCAGTTCCCGGACGACTTCGCCTTCGACACCGACGAGGTGAACTTCCCCACCGAGAACCTGTGCTTCATCGGCCTCATGTCCATGATCGATCCCCCCCGTGCCGCCGTGCCCGACGCTGTGGGGAAATGCAGGAGCGCTGGAATCAAGGTACCCCCTCAAAGGCTTCAGTTATTCGGTAACAGTTCCCCAAGTACTCATCGTTCTGCCATCTCTTAGGTAATCATGGTCACAGGCGATCATCCAATCACAGCTAAGGCCATCGCAAAGGGTGTGGGGATCATCTCCGAAGGCAACGAGACTGTTGAGGACATCGCTGCACGTCTGAACATCCCAATCAATGAAGTCAATCCGAGGTAGGGAGTACCCCCTGGTCATATTCTGGGTCTAAGAAGGAAGCGCTGCATCTTTGACCATTGGTAACACGGTTTTTCCCCTCCAGGGATGCAAAGGCCTGCGTGGTGCACGGTGGCGACCTGAAGGACCTGACCTCAGAGCAGCTGGACGACATCCTGAAGTACCACACTGAGATCGTGTTCGCCCGAACATCCCCGCAGCAGAAGCTCATCATCGTGGAGGGCTGCCAGAGACAGGTAGGACCAGCTAATTCCTCTCTTATGTGGTCTCCCCGTCCCCTCATGCTCATTTCTGATTCTTGTTTGGGTCTGATGACTGAGTTGGCAGAATAATCGAGCATAACATCTGTCAAGCTGTGAGCTCTTGCATGAATATTCATGAGATTGTGGCGATGTTTGTGCTGATTGAGGGTCTTTGAAAACTGTAAACTCTTGATTCACTGAATCATCAAACCATCCATCATGTCTCTCTACTAAAAAAAAATAAACTCCTTCTGTGTGAAGCCAATAAATCCGTCTCATGAAGGGGAATCCCGTAGGTTTCTTTTTAAATCTGTATTTAGCCAATAACACTTTGAATAAGAGCGCTGATCCCACCCGCGTCTTTAATTCTGTGATCTGACAAAGCTCACCCAAACCTGAAGACTTCGCTCTCGCACAGCGGGAGATTATTCCATTTTGAGTTCAGAGAAGGAAAATATCACACACACACACACACACACACACACACACACACACACACACACACACACCGAGGGCTTTGTTTTGGTGAGAAAGTCTCTAAAATCGTAATATTTTGCTCCTTCGCCTCTCTGCAGGGAGCTATCGTGGCTGTGACTGGCGACGGTGTGAACGACTCCCCGGCTTTAAAGAAGGCCGACATCGGCGTCGCTATGGGTATCGCCGGATCCGACGTCTCCAAGCAGGCTGCCGACATGATCCTGCTGGACGACAACTTCGCCTCCATTGTTACCGGAGTGGAAGAAGGTAAAAATTTAAGTTTCGTACTTCTGAATGCTGGATTCCCTCCTCCGGATACTGACATTGCCATGTTTAGGCCGTCTGATCTTCGACAACCTTAAGAAGTCCATCGCCTACACCCTGACCAGTAACATCCCCGAGATCACGCCCTTCCTGCTCTTCATCATCGCCAACATCCCCCTTCCCCTGGGAACTGTCACCATCCTCTGTATTGACCTGGGAACCGACATGGTGAGGATTCAAAGCTTACCGAAAACATACTTTTCTTGGACTTTCGGATCGGTCTTTGCTGACAGGTGTATGTTATCTCCCAGGTCCCCGCCATCTCCCTGGCTTACGAAGCGGCCGAGAGCGACATCATGAAGAGGCAGCCCCGAAACCCCAAGACGGACAAGCTGGTGAACGAGAGGCTCATCAGCATCGCCTACGGACAGATCGGTAAAGAGCCTGAACTATCTGGGCGATAAGGAGACGAGTGACGCGCTCCGAAAATAGTCCAGAGACCTGGACCATGTGTGCGTTTGAGTGATTAACAATAGCTTTGACCCTCCTGAGGGGAAAAGTATGCCTCCTTGTCAAAATGATCCGAAATGGTACCTACATAGGGACAAAACAGAGGCGTTACCATGGCAACCATTAACTCAGCCTCTGTCCTGTGTCAGGTATGATCCAGGCTCTGGCTGGCTTCTTCACCTACTTCGTGATCTTGGCGGAGAACGGCTTCCTCCCCGCCAGGCTGGTCGGCATCCGGGTGAACTGGGACAACAAGTACATCAACGACCTGGAGGACAGCTACGGACAGCAGTGGGTCAGTGACGTCCGCCATCGGAGACCTTCTGGTTTAGAGATTGTTGGAGTCTCTTCTAACTGTCCGGGGTTGATTGGTTTCAGACCTACGAGCAGAGGAAGATCGTGGAGTTCACCTGCCACACCGCCTTCTTCGTCAGCATCGTCATCGTGCAGTGGGCCGATCTGATCATTTGCAAGACCAGGAGGAACTCCGTCTTCCAGCAAGGCATGAAGTGAGTGCAGCAACGCCAAAGATCGTCATTTTATCACACAAAATGTGAAGAGAAAGTCTCATATCTTAAAATCATGAATTCCACCTCTATTTTTTTTTTCCTCCAGGAATAAGATCCTGATCTTCGGGCTGTTCGAGGAGACTGCCCTGGCCGCCTTCCTCTCCTACTGCCCCGGCATGGACGTGGCTCTCAGGATGTATCCTCTCAAGTGAGTGGAAAGGCAGGGAGGAAAAACTTGCTCCGCGGGAAACGGGGATCACTTTCTCACCTCTGTCCGTGTTCTCAGGCCCAACTGGTGGTTCTGCGCCTTCCCGTACTCCCTGCTCATCTTCATCTATGACGAAATCCGTAAGCTGATCCTCAGACGCAGCCCAGGAGGTGAGTTTTCCAATCCCTTCCTTCAAAATGTGTGAATTACCTGAAAGAAAAAAAAATACAGGTTGATTTCATGTGTTGTCTTCAATTTAGATATAATTCATTAAGTTTTTAGGTGATGGAGTCATTTTTAAAGTTTTCGCATCTTTTTTAGCTCTTTAGTCCAAAAGATTGGAGCAGTTTTAGATACAAGACCTTTTCTTAAATTTTGCCCCTTTTTGCTTATTTTTTTCCTTTTGTTTTTTTCTGTTTATTGTATTTTTTCAATTTTCCCTCATTCCTCTTTTTTTTCCATTTCCTCTTTTTCCTTTGAGAAAAAAAATTGTACGAGCAATTATTTTTAATTTATAATTTCCCTTCTTCAGTCTTTCTTTTGTTTAAATATTTTTCTTTTTTTTTTTTTTTACTTTTTTGTTCCCCTAAAATAGAATTGTAGCCGCACTTACATTGATTGTCTTCTGTTTTTTTTGGGGGGGTTTTCTCTTCCCTTCCCTGATAAAAGCTGTACAATTTTTTTCCCTATCCCCTTTTTATTCAGTGCTTTTCTCTTTTCTTTATATACTTTTTTCTTCTTCTAAAATAACAAAGACCCCCGATCCTTGCAAGTTTAATCACTTCAGTTTTATTTATCATGTATCATTAATTTTTTTTTTTTTTTACCTTTTTCTTTATCAACTCAATCTTTTCTGGCTCTTTTCTCTGTTTTCAGACCTTTATTAAAAATCTGTTTAATTCAAACCAAATAAAGCTGAACGTTAAATGTGGTTAAATGTGGCTGCAGGTTTCTGACCTCCGCTTTTCTAAACTTGCTGTCCTCTCTGTGTTTGCAGGCTGGGTGGAACGGGAGACCTACTATTAAATCCAGTCAGCATCTCTTCCTCATCCTCCTCCTCCTCACGTCTTTGCATGAATATTGTCTTGCTGCTCGGAATAAAGAAAACGAAAATTTTAACCTCTGTGGAAAAGAAGAAAAAAACAAAATTGTGTTTTTATATTAGGGAATGCTTGATTACTACTATTAGACAAATACTGAGATGAACGTGATGAAATGATAATGCTAATAATGACATGAACATTGACATGACTACGCGTGCCTTGTTTCTGAAACAGGACCAATTTTCTACGTGTTTTTAACAGTTATGAACGTTCAATAAAAATGCGCTCGAGTCAGGTCCCAAACACGATTTCTGTCTTCATTCTTACTGTGTGCTGTTTCTTTTCTTCAATTTTACAAGAAAAATTTCCCACTTGGGTTGAATTAATCCTCTTTAATTTACTTTTTCAACCTCTGGATGAAGAGAGACACACACAATCCACAAGTTTGATTCGATTTTATGCTTGAATATGAAAACATGCCACAAATTTACACTAAAATGGACATTTCTATTCAAGAAAATGCATCACAAAATATAGAAAAAAATAACAAGATAGATTAGGATGTTAAAAGTAGTTTGATTAAAATACAACCTACAGTACTGAAATAAATGAGAAGAAATGAGTTAATTTCTATATAAAGGTCCCACAAATGGGATTAAGAAATAGAACTGAACCAACTGTCCTGTGTATTTAGATTTTGGATATTTCCCTCAATATAAGCTCAAATTACTTAATTTGACACACCAACAATGTAAATCTTAAATGCTGTGGTTTTCGTTTTGCAGCTTCCTGCTTGAATCTTTGCTCAATTTTGAAAAAAATTTAACAATTTTTTTCCTTTAAATCTGATGTGTTTAATCCTCTTTTGGCATAAATCTAAACAGGTCCAATAAACCTTTCATAAATCACTAAAGAACTTCAAACTTGGACCAAATCTCCAAAACAATCAAGTTTTTTGTAATTTCTTTCATTATTGGCTTATTCTGAAATCACATTTTTCCTGTTAATAGCCTTTATCGTGCTATTATTTGAGGTTGGCATCTTCGCAAGCAGTGCTAGTAATTGTCTCACCAAAGTGGTACAAAAAAAAAAGGACATTTGTGGGAATTTGGTTTATGTGCTGGCCTAGAGACTTACAATATAATAATCATGATTTCCAGACTAAAAATTGGGAAAGAAAGTGTCGCAGAGCAACAGTAGTTCATGCTAACTGGAGAAACAAAGCATTAGCATTGCTTTAGCATTAGTTAAAGCCGTTGCCACAGTTTAAATTAAGTTATCTGTGATATTTGTGTTGCTATAAGCATAAACAGCTAAAGCTGTTGCCACCAGGTGAAGAGGAAATTCTTTTAATTGGATTTAGCATTAAATTTGATATTAGCGTTAGCTTTAACATCAATTAAAGCAGTTGTCACAGTCAAAATCCAAAAGTGCAGTTCTGAGCACGTGCATCCACCCACTCACTCACACGAAAGGCCTTTTTAAAAATTTTAAAACCTCCTCCCTTCAAGATGTAACTCCGAGGGAAGAGAAGGAGCTTTAATTAATATTTCAGAGCGTTGCGATGGCTGTACGTATTAATAAAGTGCTCCAAGCTGCAGCCAGGCGAGGAAAAACAAGCCACAAATTCAGTTTTCAGGCTTTATTCCTGCTAATTATTCCATGACGCAATTAACGGAAGCTTATTCACTGTGAAATATTAGCATTTTAATTAGGGAATTATTCATTTTCCGGTGGGATTAAGCCCTGGTTGGAATATCGGCTGACACAAGCAACAAGCAGCAAACACATGGTTGGAAATCAACTGGTGTCATAGATGAGCAGATTTCTGTGACAGTTAATGGATTGTTTACTGATAATATTCTCAACAAGAAGCTTTAACAATATGAGGGGACCTAATACAGAACCCCTGAGGAACACCATGTTTAAATTTAGGCCCTGTTTGTATAATATGAGGGGACCTGATACTGAACCCTGAGGAACTCCATATTAGAATTTAGGCCCTGTTTGTATAATGTGAGTGGAATGGATACAGAACCCTGAGGAACTCCATTAAATTTAGGACTTGTTTTTGTATAATAAGAGTGGACCTGATATTGAACCCTGAGGAACTCCAAGTTTAAATTGAGGCCCTGTTTGCAACATTTTCCTGTGTCTGATTTTGCGACGACGCTGCTCAGAGCCACTGAAAATGCAGCTTTTTGAAAAAACTCTGACTCAGACTAGGTTAAGATCAACAACTCATCGAAATGAAACTGGAAATGAGCTCAGAAACACAAACACACACACACTGTGTGTGACCCTGAGGGATGCTGACAGTGTGTGTGTGTGTGTGTGTGTGTGTGTGTGTGTGTGTGTGTGTGAGCGTTCTTGTATTTCTATTCTTGTTGGGGCCAAATGTCCCCACAAGGATAGCAAAACGTGGAACGACGTGCCTTGTGGGGACCTTTTTCCGGTCCTAAGTAGGAGAAACAGTGTTTTCTTGACAATGTTGTTGTTACTGAAAAAAGTAAAAGTGCAAAAACATTTCTTTAGGGTTAGGCTTTGTTGTGGTGTGGGTTAGGGTTAGGGTAAGGGTCAGGGTTAGGGGCTAGACATGAATGGGAGTCAATGGACGGTCCCCACAAGGATAGAAATACAAGACTGTGCGTGTGTGTGTGTGTGTGTGTGTGTGTCTGTGTGTGTGTGTGTGTGTGTGTATCAGCAAACACTTCAGCTCTGTCAAGATATTGTACGATCCCCCCCCTGCCTGACCCCAGTGACAGCTCTGCCACCCTGATCTGAGGTGTGTGTGTGTGTGTGTGTGTCCCTGAGGGTCCGCCCTCTTCAGTGAGGGTCACTTTGTGGTGACAGATGTCAAACAAGCTGGCAGGGAGAAGGAGCAGTGAGTGCACTTTTCAAGCTTTTCCCACTCATTCTGCATTACGTGCAGTGGCTAGCATTCCCGCTGCACATTCATCCTATCCCTGGTTTGAGTCCAGGCTGGAGCGTCTTCAAAACTGACAGCAAAAGCAGCAACAATTTGCAGATATTTCAAACATTTATGATCCAGCGACTCCAATAAAAACTCAAATATTTGCATTTACATAACTCAAATTGTGCAGAAGTTATTAGTCACGGATCACAGATGGTTAAATCCTCTCATCTCGTCGTGGTTTAACACGACTTCCGTATAAAATGAAGATTGAATGTCTTTTCAAACTGCTCGTCATCCTTCACACTGCAGTTTGAGAAGCACCCAGCCAGCACTTCTTGCCTCCACAAAGCTCATTTTCTCTGATCATACACCATCAATTTTGAATTAATTGCTCCTTTTTTTCATTATTATTTTTTTAACCATTTAGGAAGGTTGAATTTATCACTTTGCTTCTCCACGTGTGAGATTCTTCATTATTAAACTCACAATGGAGGGTGTAATCGAAGAATCAGGGTGCGGGATGAACCGATAATCCCCATAAAGATGTAATTGCACTATATTTTTTTGAATTGGTTGTGGGGAATAGCATTAGATTTAAGGTGCAGAGCTCATAAACATGATTGGAAATCTCAAATCCAATAAAAATGATGAGTAAAATATTGAAACAGGATGAATGCAATCCTAATTTTAACGCCAGATATTTACCTATTTCATGAAAAACCAGGGATAGCTAGGTGCAATCTAGAATCTGATTATAATAACTTCCTGAAAACAAAGGTTGAAAACTTCAACAAAATTCCAATGAATAAATCATTGATAAAAACATTAAGAATCTTAGAAAAATACAAATGTATTACCCCATCCTAGCAGACCCTTTATTTTTATTTATTTATGTTGTTGTATTTCTATTTTTTTCTTTTATCTTTGTGTTTTATGTATGTTTATTGAAATATACATTTCTAAAATGTAATGTAATGTAATAAACATGTGATGTTTTTCTGAAAATAAAATAAAAGATTCACAAAAAAAAAAGAAGAAGAAGAAGAGGAAATTGACGCACGTTGTGAGAAGAGGATCAGGTGTTTTTAGCTTTCTCAGGTAGCAGAGGTTAAAGTTTTTGGCCAGGAAATGATACAAGGATACAAAAAGATAACGGGAGACAAACTTCAAGACATAATTGGTGAGTTTTTTTTTTCTCTCTTGTTTTTAACGCTGATTGTGTGAAACTGTCGCTCCAAGATTTGCATCCTGGCATGTTGAAAGTTTGTGTTGCACAGTATTTGTGTGGATTTTTTTGGCGCTGAATGTGGTTGTTTTGTGCACGTTTGGAAAAATGCATATATGTTACACGGATTGATGAAACATTTTGGCCTTTTTACAACTTTTTCAATTTTATAGAGAGGAAAATTAACAAAATAGTCGTCAATATTTCGTAAAATTGAAAAAAAAATGTATGCATTTCAAACACAAAGTGTATTTCAACTTACAATATATCAAGACACAAGAATATAAAAAAAGGAGTAAATGTAAGTTTCAGTTTAGAGGCTGCTTTGAGAACTTTGTTTCTTGGTTTTGCTTTTTCATTTAGAATATTTAGAAATACACAGAAAGGCTGTTTGGTTGCTGGATCTTTGACAGTTTTTAACCCAGGTGTAAGGAGAGGTTGTGATTCAGTGTGGGTTTTTGTGAAGTTGAGAAGCTTTCATCTTGTTTTTCGGGCCTGAAACTGTGAGATGTGGCAGCACCGGGTGCATCGATTCAGAGAGGATGAAGAAGAATGTGTGGAAAACAGTCTGAAATCCTGCCTGAAACTAGATAGATTGATAGATAGATAGATAGATAAAAACTTTATTAATCTCCCAAGGGAGAAATTCCGGTGTCCAGCAGCACACAGATCATTCACATGCAAATAAATAACAACAGTACAATAAATACAAGTGCTCGGATTGTACTTGGTTTGGCTCAGGCACATCTATTATACAGCCTGATTGCTGAGGGGATGAACTACCTCTTGAAGCGCTCAGTTCTGCAGCGCAATGACCGGAGCCTGTTACTCCGCTCACTTTTTTGAGCTGCAACTGTGTCGTGCAGTGGATGTTTGGAGTTCCTCAAGATACTCTGCATTAGAGCCCCCATCCTCCTCTCCAAGACTGCTCCAACAGAGTCCACCTTCCTCCCCATCACAGACACACACCTCCTGATCAGTCTGTCCAGCCGATTGTCTGTCCAATGAAACTAGTCCAATGTCACGTTTTCGGTCATATTTTGTCACAGGATGTGATTGATTCTACCTTCATCTAATGCTATGGTTTAATTCTAACATTTTATGGATAAATTGGACATATATATGGTGGGAAAACCCAGTGAACTCTGGGATTTAACAAGTTTGTTAACCTCCTTTGGCAGCAGTAACTTCCAAACATGGATAAAGTATAAAATGTATCTTGGTCTGACATTATCTTCCCACAGTTTATTGTTCGGCTGCTTTCGTCATGTTCTCCTGTTTGAGATAAAGCTGTTTCCTCTCCTTATAAAGCCGTGCGGCACGGCGAGGCAAACAGATAGGGACACTTGTGGACGCAGATGCGTGCACGGAGGGGACGGCTAAAAATATGCAGACCTCATCGACACCCCCAGCCAAACGGACGAGAAGAACATTAGTCATTTCGATGCATCAGCAAAGTGGTGGAACATTGTTTAATATCTGTGATTAACTGCACAGATTTCAGTTGGAGCCCTTGTGTTCATTAGTATTTAGCATAATGTAGGCTGGAGAGAAAGTGGGTTTACCCCCCAGTTCTCTGTCCTGTAGGGTGGTGTCTGTATCATCCTCAAGCTCGGGTAGTCTTCCAGAGGAGTTTGAGATCCTTGACCGAATGAGCTTGAGGTCCTGAGCAGTTTGAGGGGCTCAACTAGAGGAGTTTCAGGTCCTTGATAAGGTAAGCTTGAGGTTCTTGACCAGAGGTTTTGGAGTATTAGTTACTCTACCATAGCTTGAGGATTTTGTGGTCCTTTACATGACTCTTGGGAGTTTGAAGTCCTCTGCCAGGGCTCTTGGAATTTGAGGTCTTCTGCCTGAGTCTTGAGAGTTTGAGGTCCTTGACCAGCATCCTGGGAGTTTGACGTCCTGTACCGGGATCCTAGGAGATTGAGGTCTTCTACTATAGTCCTGTCCGTTTCAGGGTCCTCTACCCAAGTTTTGGGAATTTGAGGTTTTCTACCAGGGTCCTGGGATTTTGAGGTATTCTACTTTTTTTTTTCCCCCTTGTCCTGTTCGGCAGCTGGAGCGTGCAATATTGTATGATTGCATCCTTTTACTGTTCGAACAGATTTTAATGTTAGCAGCAGGAAGAGACTGAATCTCCTCCTGCTGCTGCCTTTATTTGAAACTGGCATCCGGCATGGCATCCGGACAGGACCGGGACGGAAATGCTCAGAGAGCAAGAGACAGAAAGAGAGGAAGATAAAGAGAGGGGGAACAGGGGTGGGGGGGTGCAACACAACATATATACAAATTCACAATACACAACAGTCTTGTCGACACCACATGCAGCAGAGAACAATCCCAAACCACAATCTAAACGGCAGCAAAACAGAGGTGACGACCAACACAGAGACCGACAAAACCAAAGTCGATAGGCAACACAAAGACCGACAAAACCAGAACCAATTTTTTTTCCCCAAAGTGGAAGAAACAAGTAAACAGACAAGGCCACAGCAACTAAAGGAGGTGGAGAGAAGGAAGGAAGTGCAAAGACACCACAAAAATTTCTTGGTTTTTTTTTTTTTTTTTTTTTTTTTGAGAATATAGCTAGTAGTCAACTGGGGGTGTGCAAACTGAGAAATCGAGTATGAAATTACACCGGAGCATCAAGCGAGGTCTGCTACGGATCACCATTAGTCTAACCCACCACAAGAAGACAAGGTAACTGAATCCACAGGTAGAATGTGAAGAGTGATTAAAGATCAGCATGCTCATGCAAATGTCCCAGGGTCCTGGGAGTTTGAGGTCCTCTACCTGGGTCTAAGGAGTTTGAGGTCTTCTACCAGGGTCCTGGGAGTTTGAAGTTCTCTTCTCGAGTCCTGCCAGTTTCAGGGTCCTCTACCTGAGTTTTTGGAATTTGAGGTTCTCTACCAGGGTCCTTGGTTTTTGAGGTCCTCTACCGGGGTCCTGGGAGTTTTAGGTCCAGTACTTGAGGGTGCTTTCACACCAACAGCATTTGGTCCGCTTGAAGCGGACTAGAGACCCAAACTCCTGCAGGTTCGGTTCGTACGCGCTGGTGTGAAAGCAGACCAGTTAGTTTTGGTCCGGGACAAAGAACCGCACCGAGACCTCCTCGAGGAGGCGGTCTCGGTGCGGTCTCGGCGCGGTCCGCTGCTGGTGTGAACGTTGACCAGCCTCGCTCCTGTCCGCTCTGTTGTGGAGAAGGCTTTTTGGTCGGCGGAGGCTTCCGTAGCAAGCCGCGCGGCACATCACGTCACACATGCTGGCCAATCAGGGTTCACTTCCGTCACCCAAAACACACTATTGTGTGAACAGCGCCACCAAGAGGCAGAAGGGTCATAGTGGATAGTTCGTCTGCAAAAACAAGTGGTGTGAATGTGAACCGAACTAGTTGACAGCTGCGACGTTTATGAATAATTTATGTCCAAACCGAACCACTCTAGCGGACTAGTAGGTATGAAAGCACCCTGAGTCTTGAGAGTTTGAGGTCTTCTTCGAGAGTCCTGAGAGTTTGAGGTCACCTACCTGGACCCTGAGAGTTTGAGGTCCTCTACCAGGATCCTAGGAGATTGAGGTCCTTTACATGAGTCCTGGGAATTTGAGGTCCTCTACCCGAGTTTTACGAGTTTGAGGTCCTCTACCAGAGTCCAGGAATTTCAGGTCCTACTAATTTGAGTTTGAGTTACTCTTTGGTTTTGCTTGATTTCCTCGCGACCTCGTCATGGTTTCAATTAGACGGCAGAATATCCCTGGATACCCAGTGTTGTGTTCTGGCTGGTCCACCCATCCGTTTCTGATCGTCCTGCTTCTCTCTGACACCATCCGACCAAACTTGTCTAACCTGAACGATATCCCTGTGTCTGTACCGCTGCTCTTCAATGAGTTGATTTCTTACTTCTTTTCGTACACCTTGATACCGAGCAAACAATGCTGATAGTAAATGTCAGAATCAGAATGCTCTTTATTGTCATCGTAACAAGTTACCGAAGTTACGAGTTACAACGAAATTACTTGGGTTTTAAAGACGCCCAGGCAGCCAATTACGGCGCTCCGTCTTACATGTCACACATCTGAGCTGCTTGTTCTTAAAGATGTTGTAACAAAGAGGCCTGAAGACCGAAGACATTCTTTTATTTGCAGACACCACAAAATAGCTAGAAATCAGCCTTGTGGGATGGACTGAAAACCACTATAAAGCACTAAATTGCTCCAGAGCTAGCCACGGTGACCCGCTGCCTATTCTACTTCAAGCACCAGTGAAGCAGAGACCAGCAGTCACAAATTAACCCATTTTAACATCCGTATCATATCTCCGGCGTCCTGGTGAGACATGCGGTTCGTACGTTTCCCTCTGTTTCAAACTGTTAGTGGCGGGTGACGGTTTGTCTGACATGTTGTGCGACCCCGGGCGGAGCCGTGGAACTACGTACTGTCAAAACCTACGACGGAGCGGCTGAGAAAAGCCAACGTATGGTGAGCCTGAACCTGTTGGAAGGTTCATTTAGAGGTGGGATTGCCAGATCCAGTGAAGCACAAGTGAACATGAGTTGAAAGAAATAGGACAATAAATAGACTCTTATGATTTTATGGGTCTCGTTGTCATTGCGGCCGGAGGCGGGATCGTGTAACGGCTGCTGCCCGCCATCTCTAAAAGGACCCAATGAGCTAGAAAATTTGTCCAGGAGCAAAGACTTAAAGTCTTAAAGCGGATGGTTTTCTCTGCTGCTGTTCGCTTTATTCTCTGGAGGGAGAAACCAAGTCCCGGTGATGTTTGCTTCTTCTTTTTTTTTTTACCCACAATCCTCTGTGCAGTTTGCTGTCACTTGCCCCCTCGGGCAGAAGTAACTGCAGATGTCCACTCTCACTCCGCCACAACTTCACAGACGAGTGAACTGAAAACCGGCCGACGACGGACAGAGAGATTATGAGAGGGATGAAAAGAAATCTCTGAGATGATGAAATTGTCAGCTGCAGCGGGGAAATAATGAGAAGAATGTAGTAGAAATGTAGACAAGGGGAAAAGTATTGGACTGTGGGAGGAAACCACAGAATGGCTCATCGACAGGGAAGCACTGATACTAGTTTTTTTTTAAGTTACAGGTAAAACTTCCAACCTTGAGCTACTTGCAAATGATCAGACCCAGTACATGTATCGGTGTTGGTGCATCCCTCGTCCTCAAATCTCTGCAAACGTGCAACGGCAGAATGATAATACTTTAAATTTCCTTCATGCAACTTGAACACATGAGCTCGCTTGTTGCAAAAACAAACCAAAATTGCTTGAGGGAGAAGTAAGAACTTAAACGACTTAATTGCAATCTGCCAAACAGCCCGAACAATATGCTTCAATATTTTGTGTTCTTATGAGATCAACATGTGTGGCATGGTAAATGTATGAGTGGTGGCTAATTGGTGAAAAGAAACAATGGAGCGTTTGAAAGCTAAAAAGTGTATGTGTGTGTATAACTGTGCAAACCCATGGGGGGAAATTGAGGCTGGGTGGTTTGACTTGATTAAAGCCTGGATAGATCTACAGACTGTTAATTACCTGACCCTGTGTGTGTGTGTGTGTGTGTGTGTGTGTTCTCGTATTTCTATCCTTGTCGGGGCCAAATGTCCCCACAAGGATAGCAAAACGTGGAACGACGTGCCTTGTGGGGACCTTTTTCCGGTCCTAAGTAGGAGAAACAGTGTTTTCTTGACCATGTTGTTGTTACTGAAAAAAGTAAAAGTGCAAAAACATTTCTTTAGGGTTAGGCTTTGTTTTAGTGTGGGTTAGGGTTAGGGTAAGGGTCAGGGTTAGGGGCTACACATGAATGGGAGTCAATGGACGGTCCCCACGAGGATAGAAATACGAGACTGTGTGTGTGTGTGTGTGTGTGTGTGTGTGTGTATATTTGGAGGATGGGAAAACTCAAGCATCATGCAAATAGTGAGCTTACGTGTGTGTGTGTATGTGTACCTCAGTGTTTTGTTGACTGACCACTAAACACCTGAAAAGTTTCGTCTTTCAACTTAAAGGGCAGGAATGTTAAAAACGGACAGGTTTTTACATTCACCGTTTCCATGGAGACTGATTTGGATGAATTGCTCAGGACAGAGGTTTTGGATATATTTCATGACGTTAGAAGATCTTGGCTCGATGGGGTCGCTTGGTGCAAAACCAGGAATCTCCATCTATTTTATCAACTTTGACCAATTCAGAGACTTGAATGCAGGTTCGATGTCGGGGACCAACACATAAACTGACAGTCATTCACACTTGGAGACTAAAAAGTTCACCTCAAACGCTTTTTTGTGGAAACTGGAGTACTTGGAGAAAATAGAAGCACTGTGGAGCCAGTCCATTAGAAATCAGAGATATTGTGTTTTGCTCAGTAACTTTTCCTCAGATAGTATTTCATTGGTTGTTTGGGCTAGAAAAAGCTCCCATGTCCTCGGATAACTGCACACTTCGGCCTGTCGTCTGAATCCAAATGAGCTAGAAATGTGAAGCCTTCAGCTGGAGCCTCTGAAGGAGAGAGGGCGAGAGAGAGAGTCTCGTTTGAAGAGTGTTTAGTCAAAGAGTTGAATAGGTCTTCAGGAAGTAGTTTGTTCTTCTCCGCTCGGCCAACGTCATCGCGTCTGGCTCGCGCTTTTTTCCACTGCCTCGGCCAACTCTCTCCCCGAGCTCCGCTCTGTCACACACACACACACACACACACACACACACACACACACACACACACACACACACACACACACACACACACACACACACACACACACACACACACACACACACACACACACACACACACTCGGACCTGCTGAACTCCGGCACAGATACACAAGAGTACGGACGTACATCGGCAACTTTTTAAACCGGCGAATGGGTTCTTGCCAGACCAGCTCCTCTGTCATGTTCTCTTTCTGTACGGACACAAACACACACACACATATACACACACACACAGTGGTGAACTCAGTAGCGATCGGACGCTCTGTTTTGTTTCTGTGTGTGTGTGTGTGTGTGAGCGGGCCAAGCGTTTAGCCACCAGTGATGCTGATGGCACAGACACAATGTGGCCGTTATTGGACTGGACACAAAGCCGAGGGAGAGCAGAGGGACAGAGCAGGCAAACCCTGTCTTTCCTGAACAGATCCTGCTGTTTTTTTTCTTTTGCAGCTGAGTTTGAATATATATCAAGGTGAGAGTTGCTTCTTTACGGCAGAATACACTGCAAAAACTCAATTTCCGAGTATTCCTGGTCTGCTTTTGGTGGAATATTTCAGTTTGAAGCCATCTGCTGTTTGAAAGGAGACTGAGGATCGAGCTCGATCACCGATTTGTACATAAATCATCACATGGTCAATTCAATTCAGCTTTATTTATAAAGTTCCAATTACAACGTAGCCATTTCTCGATACTTTCACAGAGAAAACCCAAGAGATCCACATGAGCAAGCATAGGTGACTGTGGAAAAGAAAAAAATCCCTTTTAAACGGAAGAAATGCTATTCCTGTTAGGGTGAGGGGACAGAAAGAGAAAGATACAGGACAGACAGACATATTTCTTGTATCGTGTAACATAGTCATGAGTGTAAAATCAAACCTGAAAGTAGTGTGAAATCAAGTATGAAGCTCATCTCAAATCAAATTGGACATAAAACCTGAATGTGAGCGTGTCTGGAGAAAGACTCACTTCCAAACATGACTTCATGAAAATGACTCAATACCATGCCAGGCCTATAGGTGGCGCTGTAATTCGAAGCATGCACTTTAAGCTGTAAACAAACAACACAAGAAGAAATGACCTGAATAAACCAGATAGCATTAGTAGCTTCTGCAGCACGATCGGTCCGCCATTGTTGTTGTTGTTTAGCGACATCATGGGGTCATAGGGTCAAGAGGCGGGGCGATGACATCATCTAGTCCGATCATTCTGTCCGATATCTCCAGAGTTTTTAAAACGCCGTTTTTCAGGTTTTCAGGTGATCATCCAAAAATGCTGTGGTGACGTGAAAGAACCGTCTGCCTGAGACCTGTAAGTACAACTTCATACAGTCCTGATTACTCATGTATATTCTAATCGGGTTGATTCTACAAAGGTGACTGGGTTCGGCATCAAAAGGAAACAGTGTGTCATCCTGCACTCTCTCTCCCTTTCTCTTTTATTCTCTCTGGTCTTTGTGCTTTAGGGTTCCCCTCAGTAATTAATGTGCTGTGAGCTGTGGGCCCCCCCTCCCAGCAACACCAACAACAGTCCACTGTGGTTGTGTGTCAAAGCAGGAAACCAACCTTTCTTCTCTGAAAAAAAAAACAAAAAAATCCTTTAATCAACCTCTTACTTCCCTTTGGATCGCTTTTGCTTGTGTGTTGCGAAACGGGTGCGTTCAACTACAAAATGAACATGGAAGTCGGTCTTGTATGCGGTCGTGTCTTTCTAGGAACGCTTCAAGCGGCGTCTGGACGAGAAAACCGAGTTATCAACCGGCGTGGGGGGGGTGAAATAAGATTTAAGGGCCATTTCCAAATGTGGACCCAACAAAGCATTAACTGAGGTCCTCGAGAGCCGTGCGACTCCAGTTAATGCAGAAGGATCGTCCATGTTGTACAGGAGCATTTTGGTCTTAAACTATCTGGAAGAGAACGACAAATTTACAAACAGGAGTTCGGTTTCCCAAATCCTGCACAGACCAGATCCATTACTTTATCTAACATGACGGATGGGTCTTTTTGCCCATACTGACATTTTTAAGGGTAATATCCCAAACTCTTGGCTATGATAATCCAAAACCGGGGTAGTCTTGAGTCTTCGCATGAATGTATACACTCTCTGCTTCCATTGATGTGGTTGCAGTCATCGCGTGAATGCCTTTCGGGGGTTAAGGTTTTCAAAAACCCACCTTGTTCCTGGTAGTCGGAGGGTAAACTCGGTTAGAGGCCACCAGGGAATGAGAAAATAGGATTTAACAGCCATTTGAGTCCGGGTGAGCCCAGATGAAATGAGATTTGAGTGTCCTCTTGATATCAACCCCAGGGCCAAAGCAGATAACAGATCAAAGATCAAAAGGAACGGGAAACATAAATTCACCGAGAAGATGATGGAGGGTGAGAGCACTGGAAGAGATGGAGGGAGAAAGTCATGAATCGCTTTTCGAATGTCTCTTTTTTTAACCCTACATGTGTTGTGGAATATCTCTTGGGATTAATTTCTTTTCTTTGAAAATCCCTTTTTAAGATCATATGAGACACTGGAGAAACTGATACCAACAAATCTAAGAATATTTTAAAGATTGGTTGGAATCATTGATTACTTGGGATGGGCAAAATTTTTGGTAAATGTCCCTTGAAAAAATGGAAAACTTCAACACTAAATGTACTAAATCACATAAAACCATAACCTGAGCCGTCCTAGAGTGCCTCCCATTTGTCACCAAACTCTAATTGGTTTTATCCATATTTTTGCTACTCTATGCTACTAAATAGCCTCATTGCTGTTACCGCTCCCCAATACAATGGCACACTTGGTACATTACACTGAATTCATCATCATAAGGTTAAGGACTTCCTTTTTCCTGTTTGAGAATCAGACCTGAAACCTCTTGAGAGCATCAGACACTTCGAAAATACATGACCAAACATTAAGAACAAGGTGATGTAAATATCTTGTGATCTCTGGGCCGAATTTGCAAGTGTTTCAACAGAAATAAATACGATGAAAGTCTATTTGCAACCAATTGACCAAATGGTGGACATCAGGTGAGCCGCTGATGCACAGCATTGTGTAAAATAAAAACCTATATGCAGATGATGGTGATGTTTATTTTTCACATTTTCCCACCAGACAAAAGAACTGATCCCTAATTTACACCAGTTATGGCTAGAAATGACTTGTTCTGAACCTCCAAACGCCTCGTTTCAATCTTCACATTAAAGCTCGATGCGTGACTTGCGTCCACCATCGCAGACGTATATTTTCTCCTTCCGTAATTGATTTGTCTCCCCGTTTGTGTGGGTGTTAATGGCGCTTTCCTTGCTGTTTCCACCTTAGTGCCGCTCATAAACATGTCAGAAAAGTAGGAGCAATAGACGCCGTCCTTGTTTGTGTACTTGAAGATATATGTGTAGTTCTGAGCAGTGGATTCACAGACCAGTTTGTCTGCCAAATGTGTTTTAATGGGTGAAGATGTGAGGGATTCGTGACCACACTCTGGGACCGACGGTCCAAAAAGTCATTATTATTACTGTAATTGCAGGAGAGCGTAGAGAGAAAGTGTGGATTGAGTTTAAAAAAATGTATAAATAGTGATTAAAAACCGGACAAAGCTCCACCTGCAGGGATATAGATAGAAGCATTACCTTTGCTCCACATGGGACACGGAGCTGGGAGAACGATGTGTCCAGCCAAAGCAGAGGTGTCACTTCCAATACGTCCACGCCGAAGCAATTAAAACAAAAATCATCTTTCGTTTCACAGACTGTGCTTCGCTCCACGAGAGCTCCATTAAAAATTGAACGCAGGAGAGGAGACAAGGCCTTTATTTTTTTTTCCCCCTTAATTATGAAATATAGGCTCATTAATTGTTCTGCGGCTTCAGGGGGGAGAAGATGAGGGAGGTGAGAAAGCGAGGGAGCAGAGGAGGAGGAAGCTGGAAACGGGAGCAGGTGTGAATAATGTGTTCGAGGGCAGGTTCACGTCTCGCGGCTGACGGGGGGAATTATTTATGTTGCGATGATGATACAGCGTGGAGACAGCTCTGTGCTCCATCAGCCGGAGCCATTTACACACAGCAGTCCCGGCCGCGGTTTTCCCACAATCCCATTTTTATTGCCTGCACGGAGATCATCCATCAATCTTCTTTTTTTATTTTCTTCTTCTGAGCTCACTGGATCCAGACTAGAGGAAGGACCTGGAGTCAGCTGATATCAGGGCCAGTTCAAGTGAAAATGTAAAACTTATATTGCGTTTCTGGTGTCTGTTTACACTGCAATGGTGCTCAGTAGGGTTGTCAATGTTTACAATTTTTTCTACTTGTATAACCGGGACTTCAAAACGACGTGTAACCGGTTACAGAGATTTGCGAGCTTTTTCTATTGCAGTTGTGCTATATGACCAAAAGAGGGCTCTGTCTCCTTTGAAATACAGTTCCTCATAAAACATCAGACATTCCAACAGTTATTAGACAAAATGGCTACTATTTCAGCTATTAAGTTTCTGATATGTTCACTGTTCATTTTGTAACATTTCTTCGATTTGTTATATGTAAAATCCCTCGTGCTAGCTTGTGAACCCCTAGCGGTAGCTAGCTCACTAGCGGTAGCACCAATGCTGGTTAAACTAGACTTTTAGGTAGTTTCGCTTATAAAACCAATTGAAAATTGTTCTCTCAACCAGCTGAAGTATTTCATCTCGGTGGTTAAATAATGAAACACATGAGAGGAGTGGCAGCGCCGATGCTAGCAGAAGCGTCTCTCTCTTCAGTTTGTTGGGTTGTTTCCTTGGCAGCTGATCTCTTGTGCTGTAAACCAGCTTTGCCTTACAATATTTCCAGTTTGTCAGAAAAGCTGCCACACAATGTTCCGCTTGTCGTTAGCCGCCATCGCCTCCCCGAGCTAACTTGACCGCAACATTGGTGCCGTATATATCTATTATGTATGTGGGTAACTGCACTGGAGGGATCATTTAGTTAGCTGATGTTATAATCTAAAGCTTTCACTTAACATCATCACCCCAAAAAACATATATATGAGGGGGGACCCAAAAGTTTCCGGACTGATTCTATTAATAAAAAAATACAATGAAGTTCTGACTTTGGCCGCTAGATGTCGCTACAGGATAACCTCATGCGTAACTGTGCCAGATTTGGTCTTCCCCAGTGAAGCGGTTAGCTGACAGTCATTGTGTATGTGGACAGAGTTACACCCCCCTCTTCGATTTTTCAAGATGGCGGATATCCACTGATATGCTCTCCGTCAAAACATTTTGTTTTTTATTGGTAAAAACAGCGGCAGAAACACTCACCATGTTACAGACATTCTTTAAGAAGGATTCTTAGGGTGTCTGAGTGGTTTGGGCCCTTTTAAGAGTAATCAGATTACATCACGAAGACCAGGCACGCAGAGGACAACAATCCACTTCCAGAACAGAGGAAAACGTCCCAAAAACTGAAGAAGACGTAGATCCACGAAGAACTTTTGATGACATTGCAGATCTGATGGGAGTATTGTAGAGATCCAGACAGATCATCCTCAGGCGGTTATTAGAAGCAGTGAGACGAAGTCACCCGGAAATGGCCTCATCGTAGCAGACAGCAGACCACAGGATTTCCCGTAACGCACAGAAATAGCACGAGAGGTTGTGCGTAAAGCATATTTTTGGACTAAAACCGTGACCAGCCAGCCTTCCCACCGCCATATTCACCTGATCTGGCCCCGGGCGACTGCTTTTTGTTGTCAAAGATGAAACTGGAGCGGCAGCGGACAGGTAAGGCAGGCATACAGGCGGGGGAGGGAAAATCGAAGTTCTATCTTAAAGGCACAGTTACGCACGGTTATGACGACTCTTCTGAACAGTTAAAATCTCGGGTGCAGCGTTGTATTCAAGCCAAAGGAGAGTATTTTGAAAGTGACAGTTTCAAATAATTGCGAAAATTAAAAAAAAAAAAAAAAGTTATAGCCGAAGTCCGGTTACTTTTGGGTACCCCCTCGTATTGGTGAAAAAAGAATGAGGAGGAGGAAAATGACGTGTACATGGTTATTCGTTTTCTGAAATGCTCGTGATTTGTTATAACTGTAACTATTTCCATGTGTAGACGTTGACACCCCTCGTGCTCAAAGCCAATGAAAATGCAACTTTTTGTAAAACGAGAGAAAGCGACACTTTTCCTGGAAACAAGTTCCTGCTGCACGGTCCAAATATGAACTAAATCGGATAAATTGCCGGCCTGATAGTGCACCGATTTACCAGGCGTCCAGATATCTGGAGGCATCAGCCTGTCAGTCATGTGCGAGAACCTGAAAAACGCATTTGCTCCACCAGCCTAACTACTCGCGGTAACACTTTTCCAGCATTGTTACCACGGCATGAGAGAATTGGGGCACCAACTGTAGAAAGGGAAAAACGGGGAGGGCTTTGCGGAGAGAGATGGAAGAAAAGGAGGGCATGAGAGACTGAAGCTCCATTTCTGGTCTGTAATGAGCTGCAGGGTTTAGCTGCAAAAAAAAAAAAAACTCCACCGTGATCGGGGTTCATTAGGAACTGCGGTAATTGGTCCGGCCGCTCTTGGCGGGAGAGTTCCTGCAGCAGTGATTAAAAATGGGATATATTATGACATGATGCCCAACATTGCCTTTTCTGTCCTGGAAAGACTCGCTCAGGCAGTTAGAGGTGGTTAAAAAAATAAATAAATAAATGAATAAAAAAAAGCATATGTGCGAGACACTGACACACAGACTCATGGAAGATCCTTCATTTGCTTGCTGTTTAGTCTGTTTGGTAATTATCATACTCGCCATCTGTTCAGGAGCATGTGATAAGCAGGAGAGGAGCAGCGCTGCCAGGAGGATGGCGGTGGCGTGCAAAGCTACCGCTACTGCGTTTCTGTCTTTGCATACATTTATGCATCAGTGTGTGTGTGTGTGTGTGTGTGTGTGTGTGTGTGTGTGTGTGTGTGTGTGTGTTGGTTACAGCAGGAGCTATTTATAGCACTTGCCTCACCTAGCTGATAGGGGTGTGTTAACCAGGAGCAGAGAGGCATCATGGGAGTCCCAGCAGACGGAGCGCTGCCTCGCGGCGTTATGTCACCGCCGGCCCCACCCCTCTCCTCCGCTTTCCTCCGCCATCTGGGACCGACTCCAGTCACGTCGAGACTCGGGGCCCCGTTTAAAGGGATTCCAATGGTTCAGGCCCCCGTTTTACCAATTGAAAAAAGAAAAAAAACAAACAAACAAACAAACCTGGGAGTTTGGCCCGATGAAAAGAAATTTTACTGGGCCCCTGTATTTTGTGCCGTTTACATAAAACTGTGCATTTTAATGATATTTTTAACTACTATTTCCGATATTTGTGAAAAGGACAATGTGATAGTGACTTGGTAGGGAAGCATTGAACACTCTGAATATTCTGAATACAATGATTCATTTATTTACTGCGAGTTTATGCCAAACTCATTCTTTAGCATACAATTTCCCCAAATGAAATCACATACCTGAAGGGAAGCTGATAAAATAAGGGCAGCTTGCTTAATCTGAACAGTGAAATATAACATTCCAGAGTTTTCTTCGAAAACAATTATGAGCTAATATGGGGAGATACGTGAGCTAGCTTAAAAATCACAAAGTTAAGATAGCGTAGAAACAACAACAGGCTAATGTTCCAGAACTTTCCACCACATGAACCAAACCCACCTTTTTTTTTGGAAAAACTGGGTGACATATTGCCAGCCCTTGGCCTCTCTCTCCTGCCTCCTGCCTTAAAGGGGCTGTATCATGCAAAATTCACTTTTTGTATGTTTTGTCCTTGTTATATAGTTATGTACTCACCAAAAACACCCCCAAAGCGTTTCTTTCCTTCGTGCCCGCGTGTTTAAGCTTTCCTCGTTGTTGTGCTGGTCAGAGAGGCAGCCCCCGTGAAAACGGTCTGTTTCCCACGTTGACGTCACACGGTGAAGATGGCCCCCCTCCCGCAGGCCCTCGGCAATCAGCGTTGCCGCTTTTTGTATCTCCGATTACGGAGATAAACTTTAACCATCGTCTGAAAGCAACAATCAAGCAAGAGCAAAAGTCTGAAGGGTCTGCGCTTGGTGAGTTCCTAACAGGAAAAGACGTTTTCGCGTGTCTTTGTGTGAGGAGAAGCGAGAGCTAAAGAGCTAAAGCTAGCTAGCGTATTTGTTTTGAAGCGCTGATTGGTTGAAGTACTCTGTCAGTCAAAGTCCACAGGGGGAGAGGCGGGATTTTCAGTGAAACGGAGCGTTTTCTCTTCGGGTTTCAGAATTAGCCCCAGAAAATCTTTTATTTCACACAAAATGACTTTTCCTTAGCGCCAAAAATAAACTATTACCATGTTAATGCCATTTCTAGGGTTTGGACTAGCTAAAAAAGCATGATACAGCCCCTTTAATATTTATTTGTGATTATAAATTAACAAGATATTCATCGTGCCATATTCATTTAGTCAGTATTATAATTTTATCGGGGCCTTTCTGGGCCCCTGTTAATGATGGGGCCCCTAGAATCCCCCCCCCTCCCTTTTTCAGCACCCCTGTCCAGAATCATGAGCCGACCGAACACAGGACCCAGATGTTTCTTCCTAAGTTTCATGTCTTTCTCGTCAAATGAAGACGATGGAAGCGTTTGAAACCGGCGTTGTTGTTGCTGTTGTTGTGGTTGTTGTTGTTGTTGTTGTCATTCTACCCGATAATAAATGGATTCAGAACGCAGCCAGCTGCGGGTGGCGGCGAGAATCGGATCGCCGTCGTTTGTTTACGCCGGTGCATTTTGAATGAGGAGCCGCTTTTAGAAACGGTTTTCATGTGTGCCACTTTGAATGGATTGAATTGATTGGAGACTCTTTGAAGCCACTTCAAACGCCCTACAGAGTGGTCAAA
Organism: Salarias fasciatus; assembly: GCF_902148845.1. Lineage (NCBI taxonomy): Eukaryota > Metazoa > Chordata > Actinopteri > Blenniiformes > Blenniidae > Salarias > Salarias fasciatus. The sequence continues at coordinate 5,992,153 of NW_021941230.1, read as the reverse complement.
AAAAAAAAAAAAAAAAAATCCAGGACGATAAAACCAGGCTTCTGTGAACGACGGGATCTAATGAGCACAATTAATTTATTCCATTGTAATGTTGCTGATGCGCGGGGAAAAGCTCAAGGAGCAATTAAAAGAAGAAACTTGGGTGTTTAATCTGCTCATAAAGTGGATCTCGGCCGTATTGATTAAATGAGTCTCGGTATGCTGGCGGCGTTGGCGACTGGCCCCGATGAGTAAGAGTTAAAGCGGATCTGAAGTCGGACTCGCGTGTGGGAGGGCGTCACTTTGCATTACAGGGGACAGGAACAGCCCCGGGCACCGCGAGATGCAATCAAGTGTACAATCTGAGGCTTGTTTATTGATATATATAGCTCAATATAAAAGACACCACCACGTTCCTCTGCCGCCTTTTAAAATCGCCGCAGAGTGTATTTACAAATATACACATTTAAGATCCCTGTCCTCAAGTTTACCCTGAGGTGGGAGTTTTTTCCAAAAATAGACCAGCTTTTAAAAATATGGCCTGATTTGAGATTAAACTATACAATAGATTCTAATGGAATCCCTTTATGCTGATGACAGTTTGCTTTATGTTTGACAGCTTCATGCTTAGGTAATGTGTAAATTTTGCCAGTTTGTTTTCTCGAAGTCAGTAATATGCATAACACAGTTGAAAGTCTTTCCATCAAGATGCATTTTAAGTTATTTTTCCTTGCCTTTGTTGTGTAATTTTTCAAGTGAAAATGTAAAACTTTCATTTGGTGTTTTTTGGCAACAACGTTGCTGGTTGACACTTAAAATGGAGAAAAAAATTTGGAGAAAAAAAACGTTGTGACTCCTTCACCAATGAAACAGACAGAAGTGCAACTTTTTAAAAAAAATCCTCCATGTAAACAGTGGATGGAAATGCAACTTTTTGAGAACTCAACTGGTGTTGTGCAGTTTTTAATTGAATCAGGTTCTAAAACGCTAAGAGTGAGTTTCAGAAGAACGTTCATGTAAAAACTGCAGAAGTCATCCAGTTCAGTGGTTCAAATGCTGTTCATATGAAGTTTGCATGTTCTTACTGTGAACATGTTGGTTTTCTTTTGGATCTCTTCGATAACTTTTTGAGATATCTTTTCCAGTCGGACGTCTTCTCCTCTTTTGCTTGCACATCCCAGCTATCACAAAAATCTGAAAGGATGGAAAGAATCTTATTTTTCTCCCTTTTTTTGTCAAAACGTTCACAGGAAACATTGACTTTTTATGGAAATTTCTTCAGAATAATAAAATAACATAACACCGGGACCCGAGCTGAGAAATAGAAGATGCTGCATGAAAAGTGAGCTACCGTGTTTCTAGCAAACTAGCCTAAAAATCATGCTTTCACACTGCGAAAACGGCAGAAATTCAAAATCTTACCAAGTTCATTAGTCTTGTTTTTAGTCAAATTATCAAAATATCTTTTTCAGTAAAATTTACTTGCTGCATGGACATATCATTTCACTAGTTTTTAGAGTAATTTTCTTTAATTTACTGTTGATATCTTGTATTTGAGCCACCCTTTTTTTCCAGGTCACGGTGTAAAACACATGCATGATGCAACGTTTTGAGATTTTACTGCATTTTTCACAGAAGGAACCTGCAAAACTGGTTTTATGTGGAGATTATGATCATTTTTGTTTGTAATTGTTTAGTTTTCTGCAAAAATATACATATTTTCATCATGTATCCGGTTAAAGAAAAACTTTAAAGTTTAAATTTTGAAGGTACTATGGCATTATCTGACCGGTCTGGCCCACTGGAGGTGAAATTGGGCTTGAGTTTGACACCCCTGCCTGAAGAAATACATCTGTTTTGCTGTAACCTTGTATCCAGACCTTCCAGAGACCCTCCGACACCCAAACAACCGGCCAACGAGTGTCAAACATGCCGAGACGGAGGTAAACAGAAAGACACGGCTGGCATTTAACCGTCGGGGTGTTATTCCTCCCAGTGATTCTTTCTGATTCTAGATCTTTGGGAAAGTTTTATTTGCTAAGTAGCGGATTAGCTGACCATCTTTGAGAGATTAATTCCCGTATTTTCTGCTCAAGCTGTCGTAAGTCTCGCCGAGCCCAATGCGGTGAAATCCCTCTAAAGCTGCCTCACTGCGCCAATGCAGATCACACACACTTACACACACACACTCACACGTGTCCTCCCGAAGCTCCAGATGCATCTTTCTTCTTCTGTCTCTGTGAACCAGATTCATGAATAATACAGTTGGCTACATGAGGCAAACGTGATCCAGAGCGCGAAGATGGGATGAAGGGGAAGGGATCAGAGGGGAGAAGGAGACGGAGCAAAGTGCCATTAAGACCCCCGACGACACTGCCGGGAAGTTGTAGAGAGGGAGAGGAGAGGCAGCGAGGCGGCGAAAAACAAGAGCAAGTCGAGCAATATGTGCTGAGGAAGCGAGAGAGGCATGGGTGGGTGGGGGTGGACGAGAAGATGGAGAGGCATTCGGACAAACGTGGCGAAGAAGAGGAGGAGGAGGAAGAGGAGGAGGATGCATCGAGCCCAGCTCCTCAGGAATCGTTGTTTACTTGATTCTTGCTCTGGTTTAACAGGATTTGGCTTGGTAATTGCCCAGAGATTTCAAAAGAATAGCTGTTCAATAATTTAAAAAAAAAAAAAAAAAAAAACCTTTTCTCGAAGGAAGCCGATTATATCATCCTTCCGCTCTCATCTCATGTGAAAGCGGGACCGAGGCAGACACATTCAAGGCACGTCTGATTAGAAGTTTCTCTTTAGTGCACAATAACAGTGTTCGCTGTGGCAGGATGAAAGATTAAAAGAGCAAGAGATGAAATTTGGAGTGAACCGATACAGATACAGTCGGAATGTCCGTGGTTTAAACTCGGTGGATCTTGCAATTAACGTTCAATTAAGACCCCGTTTCTATAGCAGCCATTCAAGTAAAAACTGCTTTTTTTTTTTGTTCAGAAAAGTTTTGCATTTAAAATGATGTCTGTTGACACGAAAACGATGCAGCTGGTTTGCCAGGCCACAAGGTGGCGCTATGGGAACCATTTTCAAAAAGTTGCGCCTTTGGTGGTTCCGAGCTTTGTTGTTGTGTAAACACTCTCAGAACACTACAGTCTTTCTGTTTTCTCTTGAAAATGTCATGTAAATGCAGACCTTTTTCTTCTGAAGAAAAAAACATTGCAGGATCATATCTAAAGATAGATGGGAAATCTTTTTTTTTCAAAACTTTCTAAGAAGAAGAAATGTTCAAAACAAGCGCCAACCTCCGCTGGTGAAAAGTTAAGCCAACGGTGAAGTGCAGAAAAGCTGTAATACCGGGAAAATTCCAGCAAGGGGAGATGATGTTGGTTTCCTATTGGAACCCATTCAAAAATGTTGAATTTCAGATTGTAAATAAACAGTTTGAGGTCATGTTCTGGTCTCTGTCACTAGTTTCTACAACCGTGTCTTCTTGACCGGACTCCAGTTTTCATATAAATCATCTGTTGATTTTATTTTAGAGGTTCAAGTTTAACGTAAATGGCCCAATCACAGAGCCTCCTCTGTCCACGTGATGCGGTCACATGACAGGCTCCACCAGTCACATTTACATCTGCTTTCAAATGTTCAATATGGAGACATCCTGCTCACATCCTCAAAACGGGATTTCAGAACGCTGTGGGTGACGTCACGTTAGCTCCGCCCATCTTTTATTTGCAGTCTTTGGATGACGTCACGTTAGCTCCGCCCATCTTTTATATTCAGTCTGAGTGATGTCACGTTAGCTCCGCCCATCTTTTATTTGCAGTCTTTGGATGACGTCACGTTAGCTCCGCCCATCTTTTATATTCAGTCTGAGTGATGTCACGTTAGCTCCGCCCATCTTTTATTTGCAGTCTTTGGATGACATCACGGTAGCTTCGCCCATCTATTATTTGCAGTCTGTGGATGACGTCACGTTAGCTCTGCCCATTTTCTATATACAGTCTGTGGATGAGGTGATGTTAGCTCCGCTCATGTTTTCTATAGTCTATGGGTGATGTCACGTTAGCTCCGCCCATCTTTATATACAGTCTGGTGATGACATCACGTTAGCTCTGCCCATCTTTTATATACAGTCTATAGGTGACGTCACGTTAGCTCCGCCCATGTTTTACATACAGTCTATGGGGCACGTCACATTAGCGACGCCCATCTTTGCATACTATCAATGGTTCAAAATGAGATTTTTGTCATTGCCGTGCCTGTGTTGAGAACCATGTGTTTTATTTCCTCCATATTGTCATCAGATAACACGCTGCCGCCTCTGCGATCATTTGCATTTTAACAAACATTTGACAGGACGATGCCAGAAACACGCCTCCGTGTCACTCTCAGGTTTTGGAGGAACATGAAAGCGCCTCACTCGGATTAATTAATTCCCTCTTGGTGGACCAGCGAGGCAAAAACTTGTTCAGAAATCTGATAAATCCCTTTTTTTCCCCCCTGGTGTATCTCTACATATAGATTCACTACAGTGGGATTTTTTTCTATTTTTCTCTTTATTTACTTGTCCTCATTTTTTCTCTTTTTTCCCACCTTTTCCATTAATTTCTTTCCTTTTTTTCAGTATTTTTTTTTTCCATATTTCTTTATTCCCCCCAGAGTCTCATTTCCTAAATGCAAACAGGCCACTTCTGCTGCTTGGAACGGCAGCTTTTAAAATTGCAGCGTAAGAGACTGTGAAAGGCATCATGACTAAATGATCACGGCTCCGTAAAAAGCTTCCTGCGAGGAGCTAAAAGCTTGTCAGGAAGCCCCGGACCCAGTGATCCCAGCTTTTTTTTTCTTTTTTTTTAAAATTAGTTTCACTTACAAGTGTACTTAACTACATTTACCTGAAGCTTTGGTGACATGCTGGAAAACTTGAGCTGAAATGTGCATAAATGGAGCCGTTTTCAGTCTTCTGATGCTAATCTCTTTCAACTTGATGACACGGCCGGTGAGTGTTTCACTCCGTCGTCCTCGCTTGTAAATCTCGTGTGCTTTTTTTTTTTTTTTTTTTTATCCTCACCATGCTGAATGAGCACAGTTGGACCCTCCCCCCTTCTGGATGCATGTGTGCAGCATTATAGATGCATGAGGAATCAAATCGCAAGCGAAGGATGCAGCTGAGCCGCACCAACACACCATTCCAAACAGCGTTGTTTCTGGTGGCCTATTTAGATTTAGTTTTAGTCTTAGTCTTTTGGACGGCATGCTTATTGGTTTTAGTCATATTTTAGTAATTTCTGCACGTTTTAGTCTAGTTTTAGTCATTAAAAAAAGGCTTAAACAATGCATGAGGATAAAGACAGACACAGGAAATTGCAAACCAAAGAAACATATTAAAATACAGTGAACCGTCACTACAACGCGGTTCACCTGTTTTGTGGATTTTTTTTTTTTTGGTGCTGTTTTTTTATGCTTTTTTTTTTAACAGTGCATTGTGTTCTGCATCCTGATTGGCCAAGGGACTGACCAATGTCAACAGTCTCCGCGCTCCGTCTCTGTACAGCTTGTCAAATTTCCGTTTGCAAATTTTCTCCATGACAAAACCCACAATGTCGAAACGTTCTGCACCCCGGCAAAGGCACCTGAGGAAGAGAGAGATGCTAACCATCGCAGAAAAAGTAGAACTTCTGGACATGCTGAAGGAAGGTAGAAGCTATGCGGCCGTTGGGCGCCCTTACGGAATAAATTAATCTTTGGTTTGTTCCATAAAGAAGGAGGAACATAGCATAAGGGCAGCAGCAGCAATAAGTTTTAACATGCAGAAAGGGTTGTAACTGCAGGAAAACTGCAGGAAAAAGAACATTCTGAGGGTTACTGTTATCCGCGCAAAAGCAAAAAAAAAAAATAAAAAAATAAATAAAACACTTGGAAGTCTTCAAAACTGAAATGACAAACATAGCTTGAGTTTGATGTACATTGTAAGTATTCCTTATACCTGACTTTTATCGATACAAATTTAAACAAAAGTGAAAATACACTTCTTCAAAATAAGACAGCACCTGAATAGAACAGAGTGGGTGAATCGCATTCGTTTTCATTTATTTTGATAGTCAAAATACTGCTACCTTCTCGTCTTGTCTACAAAAACAACAGATATGTCTCGTCAAATTTCCATCTTTAAATAGATATTTTTTGCTCGTCATGTCTCGTTTTAGTCGCGGAAAAAAGGGGCGTTGACGAAATATTTTCGTTGTCGTCATCGTTGACAAGAACAACACTGATTCAGGTTATCTCTGTGCATGTGTGTGTGCACGTATATACCCTCAGTTGCTGCCGATCGATATGCATCTTTGACGGATAAATCACTGTGATTACCCACCTCTGTGCTTTAGAGCACTTATTGATAACACGGCACAGTGAGCCGCCCCTCACCGGTGCGAACGCTCACAGATGGGGGTCGGAATCGTGCTTGTGACACCTGATCTTCACGAGTTTTCCCTCTTTGATTCCTGGATTGTGATTGCCCTATTTGCCCGAATATAGGACAATTTTTTTTTTTTTTCCAGAAACTGCACTCTCAAAAATGGGGTCGTACTATTGTCGTTACACATCCGTGCCGCTAGAGGGAGCCAAAGTGCTGGTGACCAGGAAGCGAATGGAGCGTCACAGTGATCTGATGAAAAATGGAGGAACGTGACCATCTGGAACTAAGGGGCTCGAACTCTCACTGAGTCAGATTTTCAGAAAAGGAATACAGTTTTTTATTTAACACTGCAGTAATATTTCTTGATCTTAAATCACATAAAATGTTATCTCTGTTATGAGTTTTCCTTGAATAATTATACAATAGAAAGTTGTTTTATGAGTAACCTTATTGTCTTCAACATATTTTTATTTTCACAAAATGATATTTAAAAACATATGCCTCGTCTTATAGTCAGAGTGGTCCTATATTCGGGCCATTAAGGTAATTCCTCTTTGATTCTGGATTTGTAATTAGATATAAATGATGAGGTTGTCGCCTCGTTGGGTTTCGTGGGAGGAGATGTGAAAAATTAAGAATTAAACAGGCGTAAAAGTCATTTTTGTAGGCAGAAAGTAGTGATTTCAGAATGTGCTTAAATGCCTGTGGAATATTCAAAGCTTTATCCAAAACTGAATGGGCCTGTTGTGGGTTCTTTAAACCTAATGGAAATGCTGCCGTGAGCCGCCGAGCGCCGTGTTAATGATACACTCGCGCTCCCGCTACGCGACGCCACAAATTGCTCCTCAAAGCGTGACTAATGTTTTACTCGCCGACTATGACAAACGGCCTCAACGGCGCCCAACAAGCGGGCTTCAGGAAAGGCTCACCTGCTTATATAATATCTGCCGTGATAGTTTCAAATGAGCACAAAGTGGATTTGGTCTTATTTTGAGAATTTTGTCTGGATTTGTGCTGTCTCGCATGTATGAACAAACCAGGATAATCTAAGGCTCTGTGTACACAACGTTTCAGGTGAAAACACCTTGTTTTTAATGGTGTAGTTGACCTGCCAGGTCACTAGAGGGAGCTGTTGGTTGTTTTTGTACTTGCACATGTGCAGAAGAATGTTTTACTGTGACCGAGGTGTGCTAGCGCAGTTGCAACATTTCCAAAATGTTCTTCCCTGTTTCCATCGAGACAGGAGTCTGAGTGTTTTAAAAAAAAGTCGCATTTTCTCAGGTTCAGATAGAGACAGTCAGTGTTTTCAAAATGTTGCGATTTCCACCGTTTTAATGGAGTTGCAGTTGGAGTGATTCCACGAAGTTGCGTTTTTCCCCTCATTTTCACTGAGACAGAGTCAGTGTTTCCGAAAACTTACCTTTTCTACGGAGACAAAGCATTTTCAGAAAATTGCGTTCTTTTTTCACATTTCTGTACAGATGGAGTTGAAGCATTTTCCATAAAGTCACATTTTCCCCTGTTTTCCTCGCGGCGCATTTTCAGAAAGTTGCGTATGGCATTGTAGCATTTTTGGTAAGTTCCACTGTGGGAGAAGATTTGACAAATTTTCAGTTGCTCCATACAAACAGACCCCCAGAACCTTATTAAAGTTTTCCATCTTCACCTGAAAACATTGTTGTATGAAACTTTACTTTATGCAGCAGTTGATGAATATCAGTATCAACATGAAATCAAACATTCCAACTTTTCTATTCATTACTGCAAGCTGGCACTTCAACGCCACTGCCGTAAAACAAATGCAGTAAGTTGTTTTATTGATGGAGGCCGTCGTATTTCTTCTTCTAAAGTGCATGGCAGGAATTCCGCAGCCGGTGGAAAAGAAGCTGGGCGAGCAGAAGTGCTTTAAGTACCACAGCTCTTTAAATGCGAGAGAGGCGGTGGAACCCCCTCAAGGAACAGGAGCATTGAGTGAACTGATGCTCTCTTTTATTTTGCCTTTTTTTGTTTAGTGGAGAAGTTGTCAGAGTGGCTTCGGTTTACGCCTGCTGTATAAGACTTTTCTCAGTTTTTCTAATAAACCCTTTTCACTGTTTCGTTGGCTCAAGGCTGATTCTCGCGCGTCTCGCCGCAGCCTCCTTCCCTCTCCCTCCGTACTGCAGGGTGTTGTGTTGTGAGGGCGTATCTTTTCCTCGGTCTGCAGTGGAGGAAGTTTGCCGCGAGGCATACAGATGCAGAGACGGACCGGAGGGGCGGTCCGGTAGCTGGGAGGCGGTGGGCCATTAGAGGAGGAGGAGGAGGGACGGGGGGGGGTTCGGGGCCATTAGGAGCCGGTAAAAGTTAATCGGGAGTCCGTTCACAGTGTTCCAGTGATGCTGAGAGAAAACACTTTGGCACATGTTAAAATCGCCAGCTCAGGTCCAGGTTTTCAGACTCTAACATTGTTTTCCTCATGACACAATATACACCTCTGCATGGCTTCCTTTTGATGTCCGTTGTTATTTCAGTATAGCTTCTTTTCAGTAGAGTCTCCTTGCATTTAAAGGACCTGGTGTTGTTTTAAAGAGTCATGGTCCAGTTTGAAAGGGTCTGGTCTAGGTTTCAACAAGTCTGGTCTGGGGTTGAACAAGTCTGGTCTAGGTTTGAAAGGGTCTCGGCTTGAGAGGGTCTGGTCTAGGCTTGAAAGGATCTGGTCTAGGCTTTAAAGTCTGGTGTAGGTTGTAGAATCTGGTCTAGGTTTAAAAGGGTCTGGTCCACTTTGAAAGGGTCTGGTCTAGATTTTAAAGGGTCTGGCCTAGGCTTAAAAGGGGTCTAGTCTGGGCTTAAAAGGGTCCGGTCTTGGCTTTAAAGGGGTCTAGGCTAGGCTTAAAAGGGTCTGATCTTGGCTTTAAAGGGTCCGGTCTAGGTTTGAGAGGGTCTGGTCTACTGCTCTTGGTTTGAAAGGGTCTCAAAGTGTTGGAGTCCAGGTATTGTTAAAACCCTGAAGTCAGTCAAGGTGTTTGGAGACCATAAAAATATCTATTTTAAAGGGAACATGTCTGATTTAACAAGTCCAGGTCCAGGTCTTGGATCTAACAGTCTCTGTTCAGGAACCTTTCCCTCGCTGTTATTCTTTAAGTGGCTGTTAAAGGGTTGAACACATTATTCTCCTTCATGATATCAGATGCATCGTCCTTTAGTTTTTCTTGCTGAAAGCTTCTTCTCTCATCTATGAGCTTCACTTTCAAAGTGTCACTCTCAGCTGCAGTCCAGTTGCCGCAGCATACCCTGTGTGTATGTGTGTGTGTGTGTGTGTGTGTGTGTGTGTGTGTTTGAGGGCGTGTCTCTGAGGTCCCAGCGGTACTTCCAGCGCTGGATGAGAAACGACATAGTGATGGAGGAGCCGAGCGGCTGATTAGAAAGAGAAGAAAAGTCCATCATCAGCAGGAAAACTCCCCGACTGTTGATTACCCTGTTGCTGCAGTCTCTTTCTCTCTGTTTGTGGGTGTGTGTGTGTGTGTGTGAGTGTGAGGGAGTAGTGGTGCATTGGGAAGCCCTGCCCATCTGAGCTGTCTGGAAGTGGAAGCTGCGTCCAAACCTTATCCATTTACTGACGGCTGACATCCGGAGCTCTCTTTCAAAGTGAGAGATCCACTATCACGGAGAAAAAAACACGCACGCACGCACGCACGCACGCACGCACGCACGCACACACACACACACACACACACACACACACACACACACACACACACACACACACTCCCTTCTGAGCTTTTTGCTGACTCAAGTGTGAGGAGTACTTCATACCGACAAGTCAGCATCGCCGCAACATGAAAACTTTGGTTGTTTGGCTTGAATTCCTCCACAGTTTCTAAATCATATATTGAATATTTACAGCATTTCCAATAGATGGATGCACATATGGACAATTTGGATTGCTGTAAAACCGCCAGGTTCCATGAGAACATGGAGGCCGCCATTGTTGTTGTTGTCCATCTTCTGAGCATGTGCAGATGAACTAGCAATGTAGCAGGGTTTCAGAAAAAAATGGTATTTTCCTTCAACTTTCTAAGAGGAAAAATCGGATCAATAAAAAAAAAAAAAAAAAGTTGGTATTTTTGCTGTCTCCACGGAAACAGAATCAGTGTTTCTTCAAAAGTTTTCTCCTCCGTTTTCATGGAGATGGAATCCGAGTGTTTCTTCAAAAAAAAAATTGCTCCTCCATTTCCGTGGAGACGGAATCCGAGTGTTTATCCAAAAGTTTTCTCCTCCGTTTCCATGAAGACGGAATCAGTGTCTCTCCAAAAGTTTTCTCCTCTGTTTCCGTGGAGACCGAATGAGAGTGTTTCTCCTAAAGTTTTCTCCTCTGTTTCCATGAAGATGGAGTCGGGGCATTTTTAAAAAGTTGCGTTTTCGTCCATTTCCATGGAGTCAGAATTGGAGCGTTCCTCAAGAAGTTTTCCTCTCGTTTCCACGGAAACGGAGTCTGAGCATTTTGATAAAGTCCCCCGACCCCCATGAGCCTTTTCCAAAAAGTTGGTTTTTCAGTGTCTCCGGGCGCCGTCATGTAAACAGACACCCAAAACGCAACAAACATTTCACATTTTTCCCTGAAGACATTGTTGCGTAATAGATAAATCTAAATAAATCTCATTATAAAAAACTCTAACCAATCCTGATCATAGTTTCTTTCAAAGATGACATTTTGAACTCTTACAATAGCTTTTTTTTCCCCACTCATAAATTCTTCATTAAACTGAATGCAACATGCAGTGTTGAGTATTTGCATGTATGATATGAGTGTTTAATAATTGAACTTGTGCCTACCAACCCAGATTCTGCTTTACAGAGAAACACGGCTAAACCCTCTCTTTAAGGAGCCATTAAATCCGTAACATGGCAGCTTTCTGTGCCTTCCAGCTTCACTCTGTACATTCAGCATTTCCTTCTTTCTTTTTTATCTTTCCTGCATTGTCTCTCGTGCAGCAGGCAGATTTACGGGCGAAAGCGGCAGCATACAGAGGATAACCACAGCGAACGACGTCCCCGTCTCCGGTGCTGCGGCAGATTGATGAAATCATAAATCAGGAGCCCCGCCTCGCCCCGCCTCGCCCCGTCTGCCTTTATGGCTGTGGTAAAGCGCGGAGCAGCTTCCTCCGCGGACTGGCGGCTCTCATTAAGCTGTTAGAAACAAAGCCTGATGCAAGCAGAAACTGCAACTGTACAACAGAACAAAGGCTTGATTAATTGACCCGGATCACTAATTAGTGGCCCGTCACGCATCAGAAGCGGTGTGTGGTGTGATCATAGAGATTTTTTAACGGTTGTGAATTGATGTCTTATAGGTGTGATTAAATTCCTCCTCATGAAATATTCATTCTTAGGTTTTCATTCTGGGATACTCCTTTATCTTGTCCTTTGAGATGTTCTTGTAGAGACATTCCTTTGCCTGTGTTTGTCCTGAGTCAATGACAGTATTCCCTCTTCAAACTGAGCAATCTTGAACAGAGTATGGTTTGAAATCGTAGGGATGAAGTTATTATAGTTGTCTAACAGCACCATGAATTTGCCATCTCGCTACACCACATGATCTAAACCAGGGGTGCCCGATCCTGTTCCTGGAAAGCCCCTTTCCAGCTTTCCTTTTAGTTCTGTCACTGCTTCAGGATTGGGCATTCCTGATTTGATTGCTAATGCTAGCTGCTTCTAATGGTGCTTTTCCATTATTCAGTTCCAGCACCAGTCGCCTTGACTCAGCGTTCGGTCAGTTTCCATTACAATAGAGTCCCACCTCACCCTGGGTGGAGTTCAGGCAACCCGAAACTCGAGTAATGTTGCGGTTCGCTCCGTCTGGGTCCCGCCGAATCCACTCATCAGCCACCAGTAGTATTCCCTGCACCGCTTTGTTGATTCCTGTGCATTCGTCTCTAGGAATAAGTACCTTTCACATCTGAATCGATATGCTACCAATTCCCGGTACCTAGGAATCGATCCCAGTCCTCAACGGTACCAATTCTCTGTAATTTTGTGCTTTTAATGTCTTAATAAATGTTAATTTGTTGCTGGCTGCAGATGAGTCGCTATCGGATGTTATGCTAGTGTGCTAACAGTGCTCAATGCAGGAGTTGTAGCTGTAGATCTGAAACTTTAAAATGCTGCACTCCTCAGCCTTGAGAAAAATCTTGTGCTTAACCAGGCACTTCCTCAGATTAGAGATATTCCAACTGCTGGACTTGGATTTGTTGTCACAAATCTTGTAGCGAGCATCATCTGCATCGTATTTTGAAAAGTGGAGCCATGCTTTGGAACATTTTCTATCAGTAATGCTGCTTTTATTGACGCAACCAATGGATACTGATGTCATTGCACTCTTGTGCGTATATAGAAAATTCCCACAATGATGCATTCAGGCACCAAAACATGGTACCATTTGACTTTTACATGAATCGATACTTGGTAGTATCAATGGTATTTGGTTGGTACCTATAAAAGTACCGAATTCGGTTCCCATCCCTATCTATCTCTGATCGTGATCGTTCTTTTTGTGACTGCATTTTTAAAAATGGCCGGGGTTGACACTGACAGCGAGGTGCTCTCCTGACTCAAATAGTGATGTCAACGGTGTGTACAGTCAGTGTCCGGCCGTATGGTGTTTGGTACTAATACATCATGGAAATGCCCATAACGGGCTTAAAACACAATAGAAAACCAGAAGGTTAAATTTTCCCTTCGTTTTCCAAACTCTACCTCAAAGAATGTTTGATTCTCGGTCCTTTTGAGGCTTGATTGATTTTAATGCGGTTTCACCGTATGCAGATGACCTACTATTCTTCACATTCTCAAGGCACCAGCTTGATATTTTCGGTGTTTGCCGTTGGTGCTAATCTCGCTCAGTCTGTAGGAGAATCGCTCTCCTCATCACACAGCTGCTCCATCTTCAGCCCTGACGTCCCGCCTGCCTCCAGTGTCTCTCACACACACACACACACACACACACGCACACTGAGTGGAAGATGGGCCGTTGGACACGTACTCACAGTGGGGTGAAACCAGATGCTTCTTTTGCCGTCTGCTCAAGACGGCCAAGTGGAACTTGGAACAAAGGCGTCCCGCCGAGCCCTCCGGTTTGCGATTCCTCCCTGAGGAACTGGAGGAAGACGGCCAGAACTCGCCGTCCTGAGTGAGACATGACTCTTAACTCTCCTGGAAAAGGGGTTTAGTTTTTATTAGAAACCTTTGTCTCTTCTTACGTTTGTCGCATTGTCCCTTTTTCTTCTTTCCTCCTGCACAGCTCTGTCTCTTGGGCTATACTGACCGTTACAGCTTAATTATTAATGGTGAAGGGGGTCTGTTCCTGTTGATTTGCTCACACGTGTGCCCAAACACTCGCTCGTGTTTCCAGCACTTTTGAGGACATTGCAGTGCCTTTACTTTAATCCCCACAGCTGTTTTGCATTGTTTCACCTTTTATAGCTGTAAAAAATGAAAATAATAAAAAGTCAGTATGCAGATAGGCGTAGCGCCACGCTGCAGGATGTGAGTCTGAAGCACTCTTCAGATCTATGACTTTCTAAGAGAGTTAACTCAGCAGCGGGGGTGCCATTTATCTGAAATCTTCGGGGAGAAAAAAAGAAGAGCATTTCTCCACGAGGCTATTTTGATTATTTACAAGCAAATTGTACAAGCTAGGATACCTGGGCTTTGGAAGAAGCAGAGAAATCACAGATAGCAAGCGGGATCCTGGGAAATGTGGCTTCATTTTTTAAAGATATTTATTCAGATTGCACTTTTTATAGACAACATACTGCAAGTAATCCGATCTGCTGAAAAGTGCATCATGTAAACAAACTAATCTGATTAGTTCTGATGCCTGCTGATGAGCCAGTCAGAACCACTGTACTTTTAGAGGCACTTTTGAGCATATTAAGATGTAAAATGTCAATAGTGACCTGTTTAACCAACTGTCACAATGCCTGAAGCTTTAATATTTTGCATTTTGCAGAAAAACACAATATATTGTCTTTTTCTCATCTAATTTTCCCGCATTATGTACTTTTCCTTAGATCAGAGAACATTAGGTGTGTTATTGTGTTTTAATGGCTGCAGCTCTAGTTGATTGGCTATATTGAAATCTCAGGAAAGTTAATAATTAAAAATGTCCCAGCAATTCATCCCCAACAAAAGAACTATTTATTTTTTCATATGATTAAACACATCTCAAAAAGGTTGAGAAACTCAGATAATTAATTCTAAAGAAACGGCAATAACAGGGTTTCTGGGACTTGCTGTCTTTATAAAATGCACCATTGAACACTAACAAAGTGTTCCTCTGTAACAAATACACCTGTTGCAACACTTCAGCACACACACACACTGATACGTTTTGTCATATATTCAATATATTACCAGGAAGGAAGCATGTAATAAGAAAAAGAGCGCCGATAGCCAGGGAGCAAAGTGAATTAATGCAGGGAGAGATGAGTGCGATTCTCCCTGGGGCCCTCGTGTTATCATTCCGGTGTGTTTGCACTCCGACCCCGGGGTCACATGGTTTCGGAACAACAGTCCTCTCTCTCTCCCCCTCTCTGGCTCGCTCGGTCGATCTCACACGGATGCGAACAATAGGACTTCTCTCCCAGATTCCTGCTGTCTAATCGTGTTACGCAACCTCCCACAGACCGCGGTCGGTTCGGGCGCTGCAACAGGCGCAGCCTCCCCGCTCTTCTTCTTCTTCCTAAAAGTGAGCGCCGGTGACGGGAACGTGAGGGAAATACAGAAATGTTCCTGTGCGTGCAAGCTCGGCGGTGTCATCCTTAACAAGCAGAAGGAGAGTCGACACTGTGAATGCATATTTTTTTTTCTAATAGTAGCTCTCTGTAAGCTGACAGGTTATTCAGGGTCTGTGTTGTTAACAAGGAGTTTGGCAGGATGTGATCTGAGTCTAAAAGCTGCACAGATTGTGTCAGTCGCCCATATTAACCCACAAATTCCTCAATAACTTCACTGCAGTTTGCAGTCAAAACGTTTCATCTTTATGCCGATGACACCTTTGTCTATGCGTAGAGTTTCTATCTACTCTGCAAAAAATCAAAATCTGAGCAAGTTTTTTAAACTTGTTTTTTGTGGAAATGTCTCATTTTACTTGATTTAAGGGAAGTTCTCAGAAATCAAGATGATTTCGACTTGTTCTATTGGCTGATTTTTTTTCCCCTGAATTAGGATGCTTTTACTTTGAAATGAGTTAAATGAATCTGCCAGTAGAACAAGTGAAAACTGTCTTGATAAAAAAGAGAATCTCTCTTAAATCAAGTGTTTTTATCTTGATGAAATATACTTTTTAAATGAATTCATCTTGAATCAAGTAAAATGAGACATTTTCACTACAAATAAGTTTACAAAAACTTGTTCAGATTTTGAATTTTTGCAGTGTTCCCAACACTGCTCTCATTTAGTGTCCAATTACTTGTCGTGATTCACACACCATGTTCTCATTTTGGGCCTCATTGAAGTAAAACCAATTGGTGACACTGTTTTTAACAGTTCCATCTAATTTTCTAATTTTCTTGAGTCGCATATCCCCACCGGCTATCGATCTCTGCCTCTAAAAGACGGACAACTATCGAGTTCATCGTGTAGCGTATTGACGGACGGATCGATAAATAATCCTCCTGCAGTGGCCCGGAGTTTCACAGCGGTGCAGGAACCGTCTTAACGGGTCGCTGTAGAGCCATTAATCATGGTGTGTCCGCCCCGGTGTCGGAGCGCCTAGGTGCAACTCATCCACCATCAATTAGAAAGTGATGATCGGTTATTATTGGATAATCACATTTTTCTTCAGAGACATCCAGATGTCTTCATGTCAGAGAACCACAGTGTCGTTCTGCTTTTTCTAATGACCCATTAATCCGGGTTTACATTTCTGGAGTGGGGGGGGGGGGGGGGGGGGGGGGGGGGGGGGGGGGGGACAACTAATGCATCAGTCATGCTGAGAAAGACGGATGATGCTGTAGCATTACAAGGTTGTCGGTTCAAAGCTTTGATGGCTGAACCCTCCCGAGGCCCCCGGCGCGTTACATAAGGTCCGTGCAGCCAAGTTGCCTGCGTGCGGGTCTCGGTATCACCGGGGACAGAAACCACTTTTCGCCGTCGGTTCGAGCCGATCTGTCTCATTCCAACCAGGATTGAGTTTTCACAATCTGTCACACACACCCCCTCCCCCTTCCTTCAGCCCGCCTGCTGTCTGCTGTAACACTGCAGTTCCTCTCGTTTGGCACAGAGATGGAGCTCCGCAGACCACCGAGGCCCCCTGCTGGTGCAGGACGATAGTCCTTTATGACTCCATGGACCAGCAAAGAACCATGAGATGAAGGACAGACCGTTTAACCTCCAAATTATGGCACTTTTAGAATAAAACAAAAAAAAAAAAATGGACAATAAAAATCAGTACCTCATCCATTTGACATGAAAATCACATTCTGCTGGGACAGGGGTCTGCAATCTTTATGACCAAAGGAGTCGTTTTTGTGACTTTCCAGGAGCTATAAAGCACATTTAACCATTAAAACGAGGCTCAGGAAGTTTCATACCTGGTTTTGATGCACAAACAAAAACTATATGTTACCATGCATTTTAGGTTTTAACCACAGTTCAGAATAGTGAACCTTTTATTACATTTAACCTATTTTTGTACCTGATTTTAACCATTTTATTCCTGTTTTTGAGCTTCATTGTTGAGTTTTGAAATTTGAGCCTTTTTATGTCTTTTAAAACAATTTTATATGCTTTTTCCTGGCATATTTCGAAATTGGAGACATCTCAGGGTTTTTTTTTCTCCATTTCTTGTGGTTTTAGCTGTTTTTCCCAATTTTACTTGCACCGTTTTTTGAATCCCTTTCGAACCAAGAATGACAAATCATATAATAATTTAAAAATAATTTGAATGTTTATTCATGTATCGTGTTGCGAAGGCTTCATGGAGCTGCTACAGATGGACTAAAGAGCCACAAGTTGCAGACCCCTGTTCTAGATCCACTATCACAGAAGACATAGAAAAAGGTGATTAAAGTGACTAAGGCTAAATCACTTATCTTTATTCTCATCTTCAAATCAAATGTAATCATAGATTTGAATGCCGTGTACAGGTAATGCAGTCTGCTGAAACTACAGGCTGTCATTATTTCATTCAGTAGTCTGTGAGGACATCTAGTGGACATTATCTGAAACTGCAGTAACAGCAGCCTCAATAATATCAGTTTCCTCTTTTCAAATGTCAGTTAAAGTTCATTTCCTCTGGGAATTACTCTTTAGCAGCTGGAAATGTTCAGGATGTTTGATCCTAAACAGTTTCTAGAATTTCAAATTTCCATTTTGATATAATTTGTGCATGGCTGTGCTCAGATCTGGGATGTTTGAGCACCAGACTTTAACCACAGAGAAATTAAAGGTTGTATCAGTGTTTTACACAAACATTATAGGATTTGGAGCCTTTGTTTCTCACCTTTAGGAGCTGTTTAGGTCTGAATCGGTCACAATGTTTTAATCAACATAATTTGTCATGGTTTGTGTTCCCCACTAGAGGGGGCTGCTGTGTTGCGAACAGGCTTTAGTTTGAAGCAGTGGGACATTTAAGGTCACTGAGAAGGCTGAGATTCTCTGATTTATTCACTTTATTTTGAATCATTTGTAGAAATCTGTCATATTGATCCTACAGAAAATGTTTATTATAAGATTCGGCTCTGTATTTGACATGAAATGAACAGTATAATATTTGTGTGCAAAACCTTTGACCTGAAAATGGATTTCTTACACATATTTATAACCTTTTTATTTTTTAAATTTAAAATTCAAAGTAATAAATGCTATGTTGAGACACTTCTGGAGCAATCGGTGCTTTTGGATCTTGATCACCAATTTGTCACTAATTTTTTTATGTTTTAAATAAGTGATAAATCAATAGTTTTTCCTTGATATTGTATGTATAAAGAGTTAAGTGAACAGTCACCAAAAAGCTATCTTTCACAACTTCAGTATCATCATTTTAAAGTAATACTCCAAAGATTTTTGATCCACGCCCTATCCCTGTCATTGACAAAGTTAGACAAGCTCATAAATACTGTTTTTGTGTCTCTGCGTCCAGTGCTGGTTACCAGCTGTTAGCATCGTAGTTAGCTTAGCTCAATTGCTGGAAGTCAATAGGAAACAGATCAGGACTGACGAAAGTAGACAAAATACTCCTTACAGTGGTCCAGAGGATGGCGTATTAGCACGTGAAGTAAATCCGAATGGTCATAAAACCTTTTAAAAGATGTTTTCTTTTCAATCTGTTAAAATAACATTTTGATACATACAGATCTGCACAAGCATAGTGCTCTGCAGAAGGATATACTGGCGTACAGTGGCTGAGTCTATGGCTTCTACTGCTGTGCTCCGGTATATACCTTCCGCGGAGCACTGCGCATGCGCAGGTCTGTGTATCAAAACGTTATTTTAACGGATTGAAAAGATAACACATCTTTTAAAATGTTTTATAACCATTCAGATTTACTTCTCGTGCTAATACGCCATCCCCTGGACCACTGGAAGGAGTATTTTGTCCACTTTCGTCAGTCCGACTCTGTTTTCTATTGACTTCCAGCAATTGAGCTAAGCTAACTATGATGCTAACAGCTGGGAACCAGCCACTGGACGCGCACACACAAAAAAAGGTATTTATGAGCTTGTTTAACTTTGTCCATGATAGGGATAGGGCGTGGGTTAAAAATCTTCGGAATATTCCTTTAAATTTACCTGGAAATTCACCACCGACACCTGAAAGATTAATCTAAACATAAACTAACAATACGAGGAAAACTGTCTCAAGACCACATTTTCAAGATCTGGTTCCTGACTTAGTTTTTACCTTGAATACAACTGTAGACATCTGGGTTTCGTCTTCTTCTTTTTCTGTTAATTCTACTTCCTTTTTCCCCCCTCTGTAATTTCAGTGAAATTGAAAAAACTACTTGAATTTGTACTTTTACAATTTAAGAAATTCTACTGCCACTGTGACACAATTTAAAACAAAATCTTTAAAGGAATACTCCGAAGATTTTTGACCCACGCCCTATCCCTATCATGGACAAAGTTAAACAAGCTCATAAATACCTTTTTTTGTGTGTGTGCGTCCAGTGGCTGGTTCCCCAGCTGTTATCATCATAGTTACCTTTGCTCAATTGCTGGAAGTCAATAGGAAACAGAGTCGGACTGACGAAAGTGGACAAAATACTCTTTCCAGTGGTCCAGGGGATGGCATATTAGCACGTGAAGTAAATCTGAATGGTTATAAAATATTTTAAAAGACGTGTTATCTTTTCAATCTGTTAAAATAACGTTTTGATACACAGACCTGCGCATGCGCAATGCTCCGCGGAAGGTATATACCGGAGCACAGCAGTAGAAGCCATAGACTCAGCCACTGTATGCCGGTATATCCTTCCGCGAAGCACTATGCTTGTGCAGATCTGTTTGTATCAAAATGTTGTTTTAACGGATGGAAGTGAAAACACATCTTTTAAAAGGTTTTATGACCATTCGGATTTACTTCACGTGCTAATACGCCATCCCCTGGACCACTGGAAGGAGTACACTTTTGTCAGTCCTGCTCTGTTTCCTATTGACTTCCAGCAATTGAGCTAAGCTAACTACGATGCTAACAGCTGGGAACCAGCCACTGGAAGAAGAGACACAAAAAAGGTATTTATGAACTTGTCTAACTTTGTCAATGACAGGGATAGGGCGTGGATCAAAAATCTTCAGAGTATTCCTTTAAGTTTCCTGAAGTGTTCCTCCGTCTTCTTGCCGCCATCACGACCTCATCGAAGCTTAAACCAACGAGACTGAAAGAAAAAGGCACACAGGTGATTGACCCAGACTTCTTTTCCCCCCCTCCCCCCCGACAGACATCCCCCCATTGTATTTTTCATCATTCTCACCCCTCCTCCACCCCGCCCCAAAGATTTGGTCGCTGCTCATCCGTGCGGCCGCCATAATTCAATTTTTCCAATCTTTCTAATCTAAAGATTTCGTTTTCATTTTTCTAATACCATCAAGGCCAGAGGGGGGGTGGGGGGGGTGGTGGGGGGGTGGTGGGGGGGTGGAGGAACACAGCCGGCGCACCATTTATGAATATTACAACCTTGTTTTAGTTCTTGTCTGATTAATAATGGGCTCCTCTGAACCGGTTTGACCCAGCGTCACTCTCTCCTTTCTTTATCCTTTCTCTTTCTATCTTTCTATCTTTCTATCCCCCCCCCCACCCCCTCTGAGTCGGGGACCCGAAGTCCCACATCGCTCCGATTGTCGGGCTCCGGCGGGGAAATGGCTTTAAATCCATGATGGATTACCGCGTCCAGATTGTCGTCCCGAATTAAAGAAAATGATAAGGAGCGCACGACAAAAAGAAATATAAAAACAGTCGTAAGTAGATTTAGCTCTGAAGGAGAAGCTGTGTTATAATGATGGGGGATGGGCGGGGGGGGCATTCAATCTCTGAATATCGGCCGGTAAAAGGCGGCCTGGGCTTTAGCGGCGACCTGCGTCCAGTCAAGTCACCCGGCGGCCATGTTGGCCGTCAGATCGGATTATCGCCCTCCTTCTTCAGCGACCTCCCGATACCTCAAGTTCCTGTTTCAAGCACAACTTCACCATATTTCAAACAGAAGCATCTTCTTTTCGTTTGAATCAAATGTGTGTGTTTTTTTTTTTTTTCAAACTTTCAGACATTATTAGAAAAGTGGGCGTGAACTTCAGATCAGGAAACAGGTACAGAATGGGGACGCATGTCACAGGAAACCGGTGATGCCTGATTTATTTACCCACGAAACCACTTTATTTTAAAGAAAACATCCAAATATGGAATTAGGTTTTTTTTTGGAATAAGCAACCATAATACCACTTCAATACTTTCTTTGCAAAGTGTAAACCAACACAAGTCATGTCATGGCTGAACTACAACTTGATTTTGTGCATTGACCAACTTAAAGCAACAATAAACCATTCTAACTGAAACAAACAAGTTTTTCTAATCAGATTTATTTCTGTTCATTATCTGATCTTAAAGCGTATGAAAAGAGCAAGTTTTTTTTCAATGATTTTTATTGCTTCTTTCATACACTGTTGATAACAAGGTCAAACTTCTGAGATTTAAGGCATCTTGTGTTTTATTATCCTGTAAAACTGTTGATTTACTCACAAAATCCAGCGCAGACGTTGTTTCTCCTCCACTCTATAATTTCCAAAAGCGGTATAAGTTGAAGAGGTGGAACTTCAGAAACACTTTGAGGACTAAACCATTCTGTATGTGATGTTTACACAAGAGGAACTTTGTGTTTTTCATTTTTTGTTAATTTTTGAAAAATATTTATTACATTTTTTTTAAACCAGAAATGTTACAAACGACTTTATTTGACATCTTTCAAAATGTAATGGGCTGTAAGTGTGCTCGCATGTGCTTGTGTGTGTGTGTGTGTGTGTGTGTGTGTGTGTGTGTGTGTGTGTGTGATCCAGCTTGAAGATGGACGGGGGAAGAGGGGATGAGGAAGAGTGGGATTAGTGGAGGAAGACTGTGGGGTCTTTGTGGAGATTACGTCCTCAGGTCACCGAACGCTTAAACTCAGATTAGATTTTATGAAACATTGTTTTTTTTTTTTTTTTCCAATGTGTGTGTGTAATTCCAAGCATGTGGTCTTACTTTGAGTTCAGCTCCGGACTTTATCTTTGAAATGTGTTCTCAGCATCATGCGGACGGTTTAGATCTGGGCTGATTTTTAGGAGCGTTTTTGAATTTCCCATCAAATCTTGCCTTTATTTTCCTTCAGCATATGTATTGATTTCTTTGAATTAGACCCTCATATACCATACAGTCGAACATAAGTCTTTCCAAATACACTATATTGACGTCTTCCGCTCATTTTAGTAACTTCATTGATACTTTGTACCATCCTGATACAGTAACAGTCATTAGAAATACATGTAGACGACATATGAAACAGTAGAAATTGGAAAATAAAAAAAGAAAAAGTCAGTTTGATTGTATTTTGTATTTATATGTCATTACAAAGTGGAAAATATTTGATGTCATTGTGTTTATTTCTTGAGTATTTCAGTTTATGTGTACAAAAAGAAGGATTTGGGAGTTTAATTGGAATTTATCTGAATTTTTTTTAATTAATTTAATTTAGAGCACTTTTTCACTTGGGTGATGCCACATTTTTGTTTGTGCAAGAATTTAGGCGTGTTAATTGATCAATTTGTATTTTTGGAGCACTTTCAGTGCAGGTTGGTTCAATTAAGCCAAAGAAAAAAGGGGAAACGACAATTAAAGAAGTTAAAAAAAAACTTTCATTTGTATTTTATACATGGAATATGCAAAATGGATAAAGATGTTATCAATTTATTCAAATTTTCTAGAAAACGCCATAAAATCAGCCCTTAAGTGGAGCGTGAGACCCGATGTGTGGAGCCGTGGAGAGAGGGATCAGATTAGGGTCACTTCAGGCCAGATTAAGTATATGGAGAGTTTGAGAGGGAGAAAAAAAAGAAAGAAAAATTAAAAAAAAAGAAAGGAAAATACATCACTGCTGCTCATTACCGCCGTCCTTCAACTTCCTGCGGCTAATTGATTCGAACGTATCCGTCCAGTTGGAGACCGAATTTTTTTTTTTTGTGCCGCGTTTTTCTGGAATGACACAAAAAACGTCCCGATCAATTACACAAACTGGCCCCAAAACACACCAATTCTCTCTCTGTTTATTCCTTCTCTGGCCCGCTTTTTTTTTTTTTTTTTTTTTTTTTCTTTTTTAGAAATCGACAGTGATCCTTAAAGCCACCGCAATATAATCTTCCAAATATTTGTTTCCCGACGTATTATCATCATCATCATCATACGTTTGTCTCTATTATCCTTATCACAGGCCGGGATTGTCCGCCGACACAATGCCTTTTGTCTCGCTCTTCTTTATCCCCGTTGTAACGCCTGACTTTTTTCTCTTTCTTTTTTTTGTCCTCCCTTCGTCTTTTCCTCTTGGTTTCTCATGCGCTGCCAAGAGAAGGCAGGGGGCAGTAAGAGAGTGCTACATGGCGATATGCAGCCTGAGAGGCTTTGAGCGGGAAAAACCCTGGAACCCACAAAAAAAAAAAAAAAACACTGGATCTGATTCATGTCAGTTTTTCTTTTTTTTGTATTTTTAATTATTTTTTAAAATTTGGTGGCAAATTTGCAGGAAAGTGACAGAAAAGACATGAAATGGTTTTAGTTTTCAGGACGAGCTGAACCTGAAGGAGCTTTGAAACTTTTACCTGGGCGGTGAAAAGAAAGAAAAAGAGAGGGAAAAATGGTGGAATGTGAGTTTTCAGGGTGTTTCGAGGTTTTTAGTTTTTTTCAGGGTTATTCCAGGGTAATATGATGGAATGCATGTATAGAAAGCAACAAAAGAATCAACTGTACAGTTATACAGTCGGATGTTACAGTTCGGAAATGTGGCTCAAGCTGTCCATTCATTTATCAAACCATCCATCCATCCATCCGTCCATTTATCCATCCATCCGTCCACTCATTTATCTGTCCATCCATTTATAAATTCACTCATTTATCCATGCATCCATTCATTTGTCCATCTGTCCATCCATTCATTTATCTGTCCTCGTCTTTCCACCCGTCCATCCATTCATCCGTTTATCCATCCATCAATCCATCCATTTATCCATGTATTCTTTAATTTATCCATCCTTGAATCCATCCATCAATCCATCCTTTCATGAATTCATCCATCTGTCCATCCATTCATTTATCTGTCCCTCCGTCCTTCTGTCCATCTATACGTCAATCCTTCTATCCATTCATTTATCCTTTCATCCATCCATCCATCCATCCATCAATTCATTCATTTATTTATCTATCCATCCTCTCATTTATGCATTCATTATTATCCATCCATCTATCCATTTAAAAATCCATTCATTTATCCATTGTCCATCCATCCATTCATTTATCCATCCCCCTGTCCTTCCGCCCGTCCATCTGTCTATCCATCAAGTTATCCAACCATTCATTTATCATCCATCCATTTATCCATCCTTTCATCCTTTCATTAATTCATCCATCCGTCCATCCATCTATTTATCCATTCATTTATCTGTCCCTCAGTCCTTCCGTCCTTCTATTTATCCATCCAGCCAATCATTTATCGTCTGTCCATTCATTTATCAATCCATTCATTTATTTATTTATCATCCATCCAGTCATTTATCCATCGATCCGTCCATCCATCTATCTTCAGCTGACTGAAACAAACCCAAGGATCTCAATTGAGCCCAAAGTCTGGGAAAAGCATAGGCGTTGAAATATTAAGACACTATTTAAAGAAAATATGAAGCTGATCGCTTCATATATTTCTCTCCAAATTGAAAAAAAGATGTTAAAAAATGCAGGTCGTTCTCATTAAAAGCGTCACAAACACTGAAGATCACAGGTCTTAAAACTCCGCCGTGAGGTTAATCTTTGTCGAGTCTTGAATGTTTTTCTCTTTTTCTATCCCGGCTCTGAACCCGGCTGCATCCACGCTGTTATTTGAGGGAAACCTTCTGGTGTTTGAGGATGAATATTCTCTGAGTATATAGGTCAGGGTCAGGGGTCAGGGTCAGGTCCGCTCTGCGTTACTCACCAGCCTGGCTCCCAGAGTTCAGGTGAGGCCGTGTTGCTGCTGCTGCGGCAGCTTTAGAATTTAAATCCGCTGCAATAAAGTGGAGACGTTTGTTTGCCGGTTATATCAGCAGGGTTTTTGTTTTGTTTTTTTTTTTCTTTTAAATGGGTTTTCTCCATTGGTTTGGCTCATTTCTCCAAACAGATCGGACATTCTCAACACCGTGGTTCACCTGTCAAAGATCTGATCTCTTACAAAACTACTTTTTTTTTCTCAAACAAATGATCAGTGTCCTCAAAATGCTTCATCTCTTTGGCATCACAATGATCTTCCAATGGTTACTGAGCTAGCTGTTTGTTTTTGTCTTTTTTTTTTTTTTTGGTTGTTTAGAATACAATAGAGTAGAATACTTTAATTTCAGAGTAGAAATTTACCGGTGCAAGAGGCTCATAGAACACATAGGGGTGAAAAAAATAATGGAAACTGCAATAAGAACGATTAATAGTAAGGATGATGATAATAGAAAGCTAAAAACAAGGAAGGTCTAACTGTATTTACATCATGAATCTTAAAATACAACAGAAACTATATAATACATACATATATATATATATATATACATACATATATATATATATATATATATATATATATATATATATATATATATATATATATATATATATATATATATATATATATATAATATGCAATAAACAATACAATATATCAGTAAATTATATAATATTTACAAAATATTAGCAGAGTGAATGGATTTAAAAGTGTTGTTGAATTTCTTAAGGGGGCTAGCTAACAGAATACAAATTGTATTGGAAACTATTGAAGGAAGAAAAAAAATCATTTTACAGTCAGAAAAACCTTCAAGTTTTGACTTCACACATTGCTATCATACTGCCAAAGAAATTGTAATTATTTTTATTCACACAAAGTAACTGTCATGAATCCGAGTATATAAACACAAGCAAAGGAAAATGGTCCCCATAGTCACCCTCCTCATCCTCACATGAACAGATTCATGCATTTTATTCATGGTATTGAAGTGTGTACTTGACTAATGTAATTTCAGGGTTGGGAGGGTTACGTTAAAATTGTAATCCGGTACAATAATCAGTAACTTACTCTAATTACTTCAATTAAAAAGTAGACATGGATTGTTTCATTCATGATTAAACATATAACAGTAGAGCGGGCGACTGCTCCAAGATAGCAGTCGATGCGACGTCCATCATTTATATATCTACAACGTCTGTTCTTTATATATCTACGTCATCTGTTGTTTATATATCTAAGATGTCTATTGTTTATATATCGACAGCGTCTGTTGTTTATACATCTACGGTGCCTATTGTTTATATATCTATGATGCCGTCGTGGTTTATGCCATAAAGTGCCATAAAGCGTCACTATGTCATTATACGGCCCGTATGTCTGACTGAATTCTGCTATATTCCGTTTGATTTTCAAAAGTAATCCCGCTCAGTAATCCGTGTTTTTATCAGATATACCTGTAATGAAATTTTTTTTTTTTTTTTTGCACTATAACATAATACAGCTACAATTCTTTTGTGTCTTGATTACATAATGCTGTTACATGTAATCTGTTACTCCCCAACCCTGTGTAATATGATGCTGATGTGGTTTGGAGAGAACAACCACTAGACTGAGAATCAACCAATCAGTTTACACCGACATGGTCATTTGGAAATTGTGCTAAATTGAGCCTTTCTGTGCTTAATTATTTGCAAAGATGTTCTGAGACATCGAGACATTTCCAATGTGATGAAATGAATGACAAACACTACTCTGTTTTGAGTTGTTGAAGTATTTTCCTGACTTCTAGACCTAGAGAAATCAAAGATGTGGTCATTATGATGAAGAAATAACTGACTTTTAGATAAAAGTTTTGCAGGTTTCGGTATGCTAATTAGGTGACAGAAGCAAACCAATGACACAAATTTGCTTTTATTTCTAAAAATGATGTATTCCAAGACCATGTTCCACTCAGAACCAACCTCCTAAACCCAAAGCACTGGACTGACTCATGACATTGTCTTTTTATTGTACAGTCTTTCTTGTACCGTCGGTCCCCTCGTGTCTCGAGTGGCTGCCGAAGGATTTTGAATATCTTGGCAGAACGTCTGTCTGTGATTTACCACGACATGTGTCGGTGTGCGCGCCCGACCTCGTTCTTAACCCCGGACCAGCTCCTTTGCTCTGTTTGTTCTACCTCGGACTTGCTTCCACCTGTCTGCCGTCGTCTCTTCGCGTGTCTCAGAGCTGGGCCTGACCCGCCGCTGAACCTTGACCCCCGCCGCGCCTTCAAAGGAGCCGCTCCGGCTTATTTGTAGTCGGCGTGCGCATGCGGAGGCCCAGGATTCCTTCCTCTCCGCCGGTTCTCTTTAACGCCGAAGACTCCTTCTCTCTCCGTTGTTTTCTTTGCCGATACCTCCACTCCCCTTATTACAAAGCCCTTGCTCTCCAACAATGACCACCGTGTCATCTGGCTATTAATAGCCCGTGTTTGTGTCTCTGAAGAGGGCTCTTCTTGGAGCCCTATCCATTTCTTGATAAATGAAATTCCTTGGCCCGCCCCCGGGGTCTTAACCACGGCAGGCATCGCGGAGACGAGGAGCTTAAGGGACTCGGAACGTTATTCGGTCTTGGGTCACATGCGGCATTGTGTCCACAAGCGGTCTAAAGATATTCTCCTCGCTCAAGGCCGCATTCAGGAGGAATGACAGCATGTGGGGGGTGTATGAAGCAAGGCGGCGGCGGGGACGGTGGGTTCTCGGCCCTTCGAGGACAAACCAAGGACACTGGCATGACAAGACGCAACAGTAATCCAGACTCAAGATCTGGGATTGGAGGAGATATGTAGTTAAATATCCCAACAAAGAATCAATTCAGTTCAATTCAGCTTCATTTATAAGGTGCCAATTACAACGCAGTCATTTCTTGAACACTCAACAGATCCAAATGATCAAGCTGTGGAAAGGAAAAACTCCCTTTTAAAAAGAAGAAACCTGCAGAACCAGGCTCAGAGGTGGTGGCTTTTTGCTATTTCGGTTGGGGTGAGGGGAAAGAAATAGGACAGACAGGTACATTTCTTGTATCAACAGAGTACATAGAGTACTAGAGAAACAATGATCAACGACACGTAGTTATGAAACACTGCCTGAAAGAAATGAGAGAAGTGAAGCAAAACCTGGGAGCCGGTTCCATATGGTAAGAACCCGGTGTTAAGGAACCCGCTTGCACCCACTGGGTCCGGGTTATGGATCAGCTGTTTTGATTGATGCCCAGTTAGAAGCAGTTTGCACCTGTAGAGTCCAGGTTTTCTTGTTAGATCAACGGATCAGCCGCCATTGATGTTCTGTTGGTGATCCCTCAATCACGACTTTAAAGGGACGTTTTGTACTCTGGAAAGTTTTTTGATAACTCTCTGATATGTTCTTTATAAAAAAATAGAATGCAATATATACACTTAATGAACCCTTTGGCTGCCATACAAGTCCACCCACTGGGAGGAGTTTTGGGGTTTGGTTTTGATCGAGGATGCTTGGACAGGACGAGATGGGGAATCAAACCCAACATAACGAGAGAATCTGTCCTTTCTACAGTTCAGTCCACTTTAATGATGTTGGGTTTTCTCTGTAAAAGCAGCCTAGAAATGACTGTGTTGTACTTTGTGCTATATGAATGAAGCTGAATTGAATTGAAGGTTTTTAACTCTACAATAATGAGAAAATGGGAAAAATCTGAAATGTACGACTATTTGAGCTGACTGGAACAGTAAATAAATAAAATGATTAAAATAAATATCGTTTTGGTCAGTTTTAATAGGTCCCAATATGCAAATTCCTTGAAACCCTTGAATTTTCTTCTTTGTCCATTCTAAGCCAATGATCAAAGTTAAGGCATTAGAGACTAGAATTGAAACAAATTCCATGTTTATCTAATTTCTATGCAGACATATTATACAACAAGGTTTATTACTTATGACATTGGACGAGTTAGTCTAAAAACTCTTATTTAGGGTCCCTTCCTTTAGACACAGCCTTGTTTTCACTGGATATTTTTGATTAAATAAAGGATTTAACTAGCGTTAGTGTCAGAGTTTTGCTGAGAAAATCTTTTTGGAGATAAAGAGTTTCCAGCAGAACAACTCTGATGCTTGTTTTCTCCCACATTTCAACCTTTTCATTCATAATCGTGTTTTGGGGCTTTTGTTCTTCCGATTGGTCTCTTGGTTCGGATACCTGTCAGACTCTATTGCTCTCCCGCCGACGCAGCCATTGTGGCTCGGATCTCAATGGCTTTTGGGTAATTTTTTTTTTCTCCCTCTTTCAATCTGTGGTTTCATCGAAAACTGTTGAAAGGGAAACCGTCATGGAGTAGTCACTTCTGCGAGCGGGGATATTCAGAAAGCAAAAATCTCATCCAAGGCCGGTTATCTGCTGTTCTTTTCACAGACGAATCGTTTAAGATGTTTCATGAAACTTGGCTCTTTGTCTTCAGTGGTGACATTGAGTCGAGGAGTTGATTTTCCCATCCCCCCACCTTCTAGCTTCTCTCCATCTCTGTCTGGTTGTTGGGTTGATAGAACCCCTGGTATTCTTGAAAGGCCCTTATTGACGGACCTAATGCTTGTATTGGACGGGAGCCACGCGTCCGACACGCTCCCCCCCATCGGATGCGTGGCGTCTATAAGTGTGTGTGAATGCCTGGTATCTGCTCTGTGTGAGCCTGTATCGATCCCCCCCGTCTGCGCCCGTCGTAGGGTGTCCGCTCGCTGCTCTCAGGACGCCTGATAATACTGAAGGGGGAAAAAAAATAGCGATTTGATGGACAAGTTTAAAAGGCTTTCACATCGGCTATTCCTGATTTTTTCATTTGCCTCAGTGAATTACAGTAACTTACATTTACTTTTCCTGAGAAGCTGCGTTATCAGGATTACAGCGTCTTTGGGTAAATTATGACTGCGCCGCCTAGTGGCGAGTGGCTGCATGACCATTTCGTAGGCTTGTATACAATGTATACTTTACACAATGGCCCAGTTTACACAGGTGTTCTTTTAAAAAAAAAAAAAAAAAAAAATCATGTTGTATACATGATTGACAATGAATCCTTGTTTACAAGGACCTTGGGTGAAGCGGTTTTTTACGGCGTCCTGTGACATTTGCACAAAGTCTCTCATGGAACTTTCAGGTCTTTAGCTCTGCAGCCAGCAGTCGGAGTGTTTTTATCTTCTGGATATCTGCTCAAATAATGTTCCAACATTTCCATGATACGTTGTTCAAGGAGCGAGCGCTCCCTGGCCGGACCACCGCCCCGCCGAGCGGCACGTCCAGGTGTAAAGCACTGGGGCTCCGCTCCACCGGCTGCCGATGTATCAAATTAACTGGTGTCCCTGTTAACTTGTGACCAACAGATGTTGAAAACCCGACTGAAACTTGTAGTCATTCTAGCGAACGTCTGTATTCTACAGTTACAGTAAATTTATCAGTTTAGAGTCTTTTGTGAGTCTTATTTTAACACAGAACACTGTCACTTGTTAACATGGGAACCAATTAATCCTAAACACCGGCCGGGCAGTCCGCTGGAAGTCTGCCACAGAGCTCTATGAACATCTCACCTCTCCAGTGTTTGCGCTCTCTGATGTTTTTTTTATTAAAGTGTTTTTCAACCACTGTCGTGTTCTTCTGCTTCTTAGACTTTCCTGCGTCTTGTTTACTGCGAACGTCATCACGTCACTACGTATGTACGAGGAAACGCTTGCGTTGAACAAATAAGCCCCCCATATAATCCGGTCTGCTGTCAAGGACCGTATATATGAGACACAGAGCGGATTATCGATCGGCGTTAGGGGTGCAACGGTACAGATAACCTGCAGTATTGTCCGTACCTCGGTTTTTGCGCCACGGTTTCGGTTCGGTACGGTACACATTTTGTACAAAAAGAGAACAACTTTTTTCTCCCAAAAATATCCCACACCGGAGATTTCAACCAAGCCTCTTCAAAGTTCTGTCTCTCGACTCTGCCGCTCTTGCTGGACATTTCTTCTTGGACTTCACCAAGAGAGCCATGCTTCGGAGCCAGCTCGTACAATCGGCTCCGAAATACAATCCGCTCCGAGTGAAGTGGCTCCACTCAGGTGTTTATACGACACATTTACAATCCGATTCGCCTTACAATTCCATCTTACGGACACCATGTACACGTGGCCAATGATTTCAAGTAAAAATGCAAAAGTTTTGTTTTCATTGGGGGTCCATTTGTACAGCGGTGCTTGGAATCACAAAGAATGCAGCTTTTTGAAATTAGTTTCCAAGTTGGAACGTTTTCGAAACAATCTGACCCCCGGCTCGATGGAGAAGGGAGGAAGAGCAACTTTTTAAAAACAGTCCGACTCTGTCGCTGTAAAAGCCTAACTTTTCTGAAAAGCTGCTACAGCTAATGCGCAACACGGTCATAGTAGTTGCAAGAATTTTCAGAGATGAAGCTTCATCCAAAGGTTGTCTTCCTGTTTCCACATTGTCAACGGATTATTGAGAAATTGTTACCTTCTGTTGCCATGGAGATGTAATTCTATCAAAATCAGCATTTTCGGTGCCAGAGTGTTTTCAGAAAGTCGCATTTTCATTTGTTCTGAGCGCCGTTGTTGTGTAAATGGATGAAAACCTTCAAAAGTTTTGCATTTTCACTTCAATATGTCGTAGGAACGAGGCCTCGGTGTCTTTTTATTTATTGATCTGCCCTTGACAGCCTCTCCACGTCTCACATTTGATCTCCTGCCTTCAAGTTGACTTTTCGATGCACTTTTTTTATGATCGCACTGCGACAAATTCTCTTCTTCTGTCACGCTCGCGTCGCGTTTGTCCTCCAGAAAAAAAGCTTCAGACACTAAAAATAACTCTGCAGCCCTTCGAACTCCCCGTCAAGGTGGCCGGAGGAGCCAAACGCAAACCTTGTTCCTTTGCCCCCCTGACTTCTGTCTCTCTCTTGTTTTTTTTTTTTTTTTTTTTTATAAATCTGACTTTGTCTCTTCTGTTCTTCTTTTTTTTTTCTTCCTCCTCCTCCCTCCTCCTCCTCCTCCTGCCCCGTCTGTGCTATGGAAAAAGTGCAGTCTCTGCGTTTTAGTTTCATATCAAAAGCTCATATGTGTAAAGGGAGAAGAGACAAAGACGCCAGCCAGTGTTACACTCTGCAAGTGTGTGTGTGTGTGTGTGTGTGTGAGAGTGTGTGTGTGTGCGTGTGCGTGCGAGTGCCAGCGGAACATCGCATTGAAGCACCAGCGAACATCTGGCCTATGCGCCAATGATTGGTTGGGGAAGTTCCTCAGGATATAACACTTGAAAATGTCTTGGCATGTTCGCGACAACAGCAGTGCGTTCTGTGTGTGTGTTAGCGCGTGTGTGTGCGTTTGTGTGTGTGTGTAGCGATCATATTCGCGGGGGATGATTGAATTGTTAGCGTGAGGAGCCCGTTCAGGCTAATTGTTGTGATTGTTGTGTAAAATTGGATTCTCGCTCGCGAGTGTTGGGAGCGTTTACTCCTCACCATTAGCTCCATGTTTTTTTTTTGTGTGTGTGTGTGTGTTTTATTTTTTTTTTTTTTCGCAGGCGGCTGATTCTTCCCCTGATTACTATTTCGACTTGCGCTTTGTTTTATCTCTCCATTATTCCTCGCTTTTATCTTCTGTCAGGTTCAGCGAGGGGCCAGTGGAAGTTTTCGCGGCGACTTCGGACCGGCCGTACGGGGGGGGGGGGGGGGCGGGGGGGGGGGGGGGGGGGGGGGGGGGGGGAGGAGGAGGAGGGGGGCGGCGGCGTCCATAAAGGCGGCGGTGGCGGCGGGCCGTGGAAGATGCGGCGGGGGTTGTTAAAAGTGTTGTTAAGAGAGCGGCCGGCAGCTGTTCCTGACAGGTTGGGGATGGAGGGACAGATGGTGTTTGATTAGCGAGCAGACCGCCGATGGAGGGAGGAGGAGACGGAGGGAAGGCACAAAGACACAACTGAAGGATTCTATCAAGACGGGCTGCGATTACATCATATTCAAAAAAAAAAATTCAAAAAGTTTCCCAACAGGGAGACGTGAGCCAAAAGCGCCGCCGCCGCCGTTCTACTCAACAATTATCTCCCGTCACCCGAGGGCCGTCTTAAAGAGCCGGAGCGAATAAACCTGCGGCGCCGGCTGATTAAAGTCTGTTTCGACAAGCTAACGCTGATCGAACGGTCCGATTCAGCCGGCTGTTTATTTGAGGGATGCTCTCGGAGTTGCAATTGCAGCCGGATTTAGCGCGGCCGGCAGGTCGGGCCGGGGTCAGGCGGCGAGCGCCGGGGGCAGATGTTGAAAACAATATCGAGAGGGGGATCCCCGGGTCAGCGATTAGCGCCAGGTTGTGATTGGCTCATGAAATTGAGAAACGCTCGACAGTTTCAGTTTTGAAAATGTCTTGCTGAATGATCGCTCTGATTAGTTTGGTGTCTGATTAGAAAAAAAAAAAAATCCAAATTGATCGAGATTTTTTTTTGTGAGTTTGTGTTTCTTTACAATCAAATTGACATTAAAAGGAATTCTTTACACCGTCAACGTGTTTTTTGAATCTGGTTGACATGACAACGGTGCTCTTAGATACAGAAAATTGAACTTTTGGAAAAGTGCTTCCAAGGTGGAACTTCTTAAAAAGTGCACCCAAAGTGGAACTTTTTGAAAAAAGTCTAGGAATGACTGTTGTAATTGGCGCTATTTAAATGAGGTTGAATTGAATTGAATTGAATTGAAACGTGCCTCTAAGGTGGAACTTTTTGGAAATATGCTCCCAAGGTGGAACTTTTTGAAAGTGTCTAGGAATGACTATTCTGTAATTGGCACCATATAAATAAAGCTGAATTGATTTGAATTGAATTGAATTGAATTGAATTGAATTGAATTGAATTGAATTGAATTGAAAAGTGCTCCCAAGGTGAAACTTTTTGAAAATGCTCCTACTCCATCTCTGTGGAAACTCAACTTTTTGAGGGGTGTCTTTACAAAAACGGCACCACCAACTCATGAGAACAATTTTTATCATTTATAACGAAACGTTCATCTGAATTGAATAATTTTACAACTGTTTTCTTCACATTTACCGTTGTGTACAACTTGATGAAAGTTACCCTAAAAAAAAAAAATTCACAAACAGAATGTATGCAGTGCTTTTTCTCATATTTTTATTATAAATGCTAACTTTTAACTTATGATTTATGGTTGACTTGTTAATTTTGGCTAATTTCACGTCACTGTTTGTCCGTTTAGACTTTTATTAACATCCAGTTTCCTTTGAAACAGTTTTTAATGTAATTTTCTCATAACGCATCAAAACACTTTCAAAAGCCCCAATAAAAATAAAAAAATTTGCAAAAAAAAGACATTAATAAAAACTGTAAAACTAATTTCTAAAAAAAATGTAAAAAAATAAATTAAAAATTCTAAAAACAAAAATAAAAAAATGAAAATGTATAACAATTAATCAGCCTATAAAAATTAGGAAAAAAAATCTAAATATCAAAAATCTAAATTTTAAAAATGATAAATTAAAATATATTTGAGAAATAAAAATAATCAAAAAATTAAAATTATAAAAATAAAAAAAACTTATATCGTTAAAACTTAAAAAAATTAATCACCTACAAAAATAAGTTTTTTTTTTTACATCCTACTGCCATAAATTTAAAATATATGTAATGCTCCAGCAGTGAAAGGTTTAACATGACATGAAGGTTTAAAAAGATGTGAAAGTTTCACAATTTTTCCATTTGGGTTCACTTTTTGACCTCATGCTTCAATTACAGGTTCGAATATAGTTAAAACTGACTCGACTAATGAAAATAATCTTCTAAAATTGGCTCGTTTTAAGCGATCACCTAGAGAATTCTGTGCATTTTATTAAATCTAATTTCTCTACATCATGATCTCTCCACCAAAACTTAGAAAAACTGTCCCAGAACCAGTTTTTTGTCCTTGCCTGGTATCATTGACTCCGATTCCTCATATCTGATGTTTTCTTTGGCCGGCAAAGGAACAATAAAAAAAAGCTGCAATTTGCTCGTCACATAGAAATGACAAAGTTGGGCTGCTGCGCCGATTATTTTCATTGTCGGACTTGTAATCCTGGCGCTTTTCTGGCCAATACGGCGGCGGATGTGAAAAAAAAACAGTTAACAGGGAGGAGAACTGTCGGGGCCATTAGCGGAGGTTTTCCTTCATGATCAGCCCTCGTTCCTACTCCGTAACGGCGGCTATTACCCAAGATGTATCACTGTCGG
The DNA here is from genome assembly GCF_902148845.1 of Salarias fasciatus. Lineage (NCBI taxonomy): Eukaryota > Metazoa > Chordata > Actinopteri > Blenniiformes > Blenniidae > Salarias > Salarias fasciatus. The sequence goes on along the minus strand of NW_021941230.1, from coordinate 5,956,784 downwards.
CCCATCTCCGCAGACAATCGGTGTGTTTTGTGTGTGTGTGTGTGTGTGTGTGTGTGTGTGTGTGTGTGTGTGTGTGTGTGTGTGTGTGTGTGTGTGTGTGTGTGTGTGTGTGTGTGTGTGTCTGAGAGAGAGAGAGAGAGAGACGGGCTGATTAAGAATGAAACAATCATCAGGCCAACACAAACACAGCTGTTTTATTGTTGCGCTGCTCAGATGTGCGTCCACAGGCAGACGGCGTGTGTGTGTCTGTGTGTGTGTGCGTGTGTGTGTGATCATATAGAGGGAAGAGTGACCCCACCTCCTGTTCAGCCCCTCCTCTTCTAATGAATCGCTTTGGCAGCGCAGGCTAATGCACAAGATACCCTTCATCCCTCCCTCTGTTTTTTTCTTCCATCCGTTTCTGTAGTTTTTCAGGCTGGAATCTGCAATATATTTTTTTTTTTTTGTTGTTTTCGTTTTTTTATAATCGTATCCATCTGGATTTCTCAATGCCGCATGCAAAATAACAACTGGATAAACTTCAGCACGTAAACTTCTCATCCTTCCTGCAGCTTGAAAGCTGTTTTTCACACTTTCTGCCGTTTATTCAAGCCTAGAGATGGGAATTGTTAAGAATTTTGCAATTCCGATTCCATTATCGATGCTGCTTATCGATACGATTCCTTCTCAATTCTCTTATTGATTCTCATTGAGTGAGAAATGAAACAATACAAATGGGGTGTTTGCATTAACTCTTTAATATCTTCATCCTGAACAGAAGAAAAAAATATCCATGTCACGAAAACTTTGCAAGCGTTGCAAGTAGCCCCAGTTTAATCTTTTCGTGTGAAATACAAGCCAAACTCTGGAGCTTCTTCCTGACGCCAGGTTGGAAAGCTCAAAACCAAATTATGGGCTTACACTGGATCCCTGTGCTGTCCAGTCGAGATCTGCAGCAGTGTCATTCACAGGCCTCTCGTGTCTGCTGTCAGCTGACGGAGGTTGCCAGATCTGCCCCAAATATAATGTTAAAACCGTCCAACAATAGAAAGCAGTCCAAACCTCCATCTCTGTAGAAAATGCATGTTAAAACCGTAAAACCCAGATTCACATTTAAAAAAAGAAACACTTCACAAACACATAGCCATTCCATCAACCCACCTCGGGTTCAAAAGAAGCTTGATTGTGCAGAAACCTGCCCAATCTGGCAACGCAGCTGCTCCGGTCATAGAGCTATGTTTTGTGCAATTTTGGTGTCGTTTGACTTTCCTATTTCAGTCCTGCTAATTCCTGCATACCAGCCTCTGCTAACCAGAGAAAAACCCACTGCGAAGCAGGTGAGAGTGTGGCCTGAGCAGTGGCGATTGCTCTAAGACTGCAAGGGAAGCTCAACTTCCCCTAAAATATCAAAAAATAAGTGGTCCAATATTTACTGTTGTGTGAACATTTCATTGACTAAATATGCGCTATAACACGTTCATCTTTTGTTCAGAATCGGCTACTTATCTGAAGTAATTGACTCGGCTTTTTTTCTCACTCCTCCTCGCAGCGGCACGGCGCTTTAAACAGCCGGACGCTGAGCGTCCATGCGGAAGCTAGAGTGGGTTGTTCTGCTGCAGTGAAACTGGACGCTCATTGGATAAAATACTGGGCTGGTCCCGCCCACGGACGCTCAGCGTCTCTGGGGGTCTATGGAGAATTGGGCTGGCCTGGACGCTGAGCTTCTGCATGGTGATTGGATGATCTGTGTGAAGCTTGATTGACAGCGAAATGAGCAAATCAGCGATCTTGAAGTAAAAAAAATGCACCAAAGCGCTTCTGAAGTTTTTCATTCTGCTGTTCTCAGTTGATTTGGAGGCTTTGCTGATCCCTGGAGACTTTGTGTTTGTGAAAAACGACTAGCGTTGTGTTTGGAGACTCGTTTCGGTCACTCTGTAGTTTCTGTCCTCGACTAGCAGCTGTGGAGCTTCTCCCCTTCTCTCACACAGCTCCAGCCTCCAGCAGCTCCAGCTGCTCGCTAGCTGCACACAACGGCAGACAATGTGAATGTTGTGGACCGGATTTTGGCGAAGCCATTTGATAGTCTTCCTTACGAAGAGAAAATTGGTGTTAAACTGCATAACAGATCAACTCCTAAGACTGAGCTGGTGCCGAAAGGTGGGGAAAAGTAACAGGTCCTTTCAGCTGTCTTGGTCTGACCAGGTGAGCTGCTTACTGGAAGCGCTGTCACCAATAAAATGTCCTGCTGGCCATGCCTCTGGATGAAACCATCTCAGGGAGGTGTTGTCTGGTCACAAGTGGGCTTTGAGGATCTGTCTAACTTTGACAGGGCGTACAAAAGGCATGAAAGCTAATAGAATTTACATACAAAAAACAGATTACACATATTACAATGTATGCTGAAAATGAGCTTCCCCTCTTTGGAAGACCAGCAGCCGCCACTGGGCCTGAGGGAGCGATGTCTGCTCTTCAAGACTGCTTTGAACGCACTGACTGGACTGTGTTCAGAGAAGCGGCTACTGACGATAACCGTCACATCAACGTGGAGGAGTATGCGCATCTGTGTCTACATACATCCACCTGTGCATGGAGGAGGTCACTACCACCAGGACCATCGTCACACGGGCCAATCAGAAACCTTGGATGAACAAGGAGGTGTGGGCGAGACTTCGGGAGCATAATGCTGCATCCAAGTCAGGTGACACGGGGAGATCAACGAGGGCCGATCTGAACCGAGCCATCAGGGTAGCAAAGAGCACCCACAGCCAGAAGATCCAGGGCTTCTTCCATGACCCTAGCAGCACCAGACAAGTGTGGCAGGGCATCAGGACTGTCACTGACTACAAAACAGCATCTCCCCCTCCACAAGGGGACATCGGCTTCCTCAATGAGCTCAATAACTTCCTTGGAATGATTGAAGGCTCTCCACATCAGCCTGGAGCACCTGGAGAAGAGAAACACTCATGTGCGAATGCTGTTCCTGGACTTCAGTTCAGCATTCAGTACCATCATCCCCCAGCGTCTGGTTCTCAAACTGGCTCCCCTGGGCTTCAGCACCCCCTTGTGCAACTGGCTGCTGGACTTCCTCACCAACAGAGCCCAGTCTGTACGGGTGGGCAGCAACATCTCCAATGCCATCTCCCTGAGCACTGGCGCCCCACAGGGCTGCGTCCTGAGGCCCCTGCTGTTCACCCTGATGACCCATGACTATCGTCCCAGATTCAGCTCCGACCACATCCTGAAGTATGCGGACGACACTACAGTAGTGGGTCTCATCCAGGACGACGATGAACAGGCCTACAGGGAGGAGGTGAGACACCTGGAGGACTGGTGCGAGGTGAACAACCTGCTTCTGAATGTCAACAAAACAAAGGAGATCATCGTCGACTTCAGAAGATCTCGACCCAGCCACACACCACTGCTCATCCACAACACAGCAGTGGAAGTTGTCGAGAACGTGAAGTTCCTGGGGGTGCACATCACAGACAACCTCAGCTGGTCTCTTCACATTACATCTCAAGCCAAGAAAGCACAGCAACTCCTGCACTTCCTGCGCCGACTAAGAAGAGCCTCCCTACCCTCGCCCATCCTCTCCAACTTCTACAGAGGGACCATCGAGAGCCTGCTGACCAGCGGCATCTCCGTCTGGTCCGGCAGCTGTAAGGCTGCGGACTGGAAATCTCTGCAGAGAGTGGCGAGGACGGCAGAGAAGATCATCGGGTCTCCACTCCCCTCCATTCAGGACATTTCACACAGACGCTGCTTTGCCAGAGCGGATCGGATTCCTCCCACCCTCACCATGGACTGTTCTCCCTGCTGGCAGAAGGTTCTGTAGCATCCACTGCATAGCTTCTTCCCCCTGGCCATCAGACTACTGAATGCCACATAACCGTCCCACATTGACCCTGGATACCTTTCTGGACACTGTTGGTGCAATATCCATGTAATATCTGTGCCACTCATCACCTCTTCCCAGGGTTCTGTGCAATATTTCATTGTTTTTAGTTAAGCTAATCTTTCTCATTTAACAGTGCAATGTTTGTTTACTTTTTGTAAAAATTTCATTAACCTAGTCATAGATCATTTTTAACTGATAGTGTTAATTGATATAACGTGCATAGCCCTGTCTCCATATCTACTTTCCACACTATTTTTTGATACTAAAGCATTCTTTATTTTTATTTATCTATTTATTGAGTGTTGTTAAAAACTGAGGAAGCCAAATGCAACATTTCATTCCTCAGTGCACTGCTGTGTAGTGTGAAATGACAAATAAAGGAAGTCAAAGTCTCTAAGTCAATGAGTAAGTACAAAATAGTTCATTCTTCTGATGCATATAATGATTAGATTGCGTTGTTTATTATACGTTCTACCCGAAGAATTAAAAAAAAACAATGTTAAGGCAAAAACACGACACATATTTTATTTTGAAATCACAGATTTTGAAACACGTATCTACTTTCCATCTGCCACCCGACTCGTTTCTGTTTAGATTGAAGCGGCAGGGCCTCCGGAGTGAGAAAACATAGGATCCTTGGTGAAAGTTTCCGGTCCGTGGCTCCGTAGCGACGTCAGAGCGGACCGCAGCTGCGCTGTGACTGCTGTGAGTCCATGCGCTCCGCGCATGGTACGTCATCCTGCACACAACGGAACCGATAAGCAGAATTGTCAAGGAGACAGCCAAGCAATTCCTTGGAATCGAGGCATGAGGAACCGGTTGTACAAAAGAAACGGTTCTCGATTCCCATCCCTATTCGAGCCTGATTGCAGATATATGCTTTTCCCGTCACTCTTAGTTTTTTGGATAAACTGCATCAGAAAATGTTCAACAGCTAATGCAGATGTTTGAAATTTTAATATCTGCACATTACATGAACTAAAAGACCCAATTATGGACATTTAGTTCCGTTTCATTTGCAGAAGCCTCTCATTTCTGGGGATTTAATTGTAAAAATCTATTAAAATTGATTGAAATTCTTCTGTTTTCTCACTCAGTGTTGAAAAGAAAAAGAAAGTTAAGCTAAGAATGTCAGATTTCATCATGTTGACTGAAATCTATTACATTGTTTTAGGCTGCATTATGGTTTCAGAGGAAGTTTGGCCCATTGAGCCTGTTTCTATGACTATAAAAATAGTAGATCTTGGTGATAATTGGATCTGATATGTTCAGAGATGTCATAATTGAAGAGAAAAACTCAAATTCTACATCAGTAAAGGGAAAACTCCCAGGAAAGAAGCTAATTGCAAGTCTAAACCTAAAGCAGCTTCATTAGAAAATGGTCTATAGTGGCCTGAACGAGCCAAATAACTGGAAAACTTTCCAGGATTTCCACTTTCTGCATTCTTCTTTTCTTGATGAATTGTGAGGCTATAAAGTCAGCATTTTTATTCTCCCGTCCATCTGTTCTTTACATGATCTCCATTTCTTCTTCTTCTCCCGTTAAATAAATTAACTTTGAGTCTGATGCTTACTCCGGGGGGCCATCTTGGAATTTGAGCATTGTTGCGACCGGAATCATCTTAAAGTGGAATAAAGGTTTAAATGTTCGAGGAATCATTGAATTCCTCTTTAAAATGTGCATTAACCGGACACTTTATTCAGACTTGAGTTTAATTCGGAACAAACATGTCATTCTGTCGAGGTTTGCGGGTTCGAAACCCGCTGTTAACTTGATGATTTGAATTCCTAATGGGATCGATAAAAAGTATGAATCCCTCTGCGAGCGGTCCAATTCTCAGTGTGTGTGTGTGTGTGTTCTGTTGTGTTGAATGTGTTGACTGAAAGAGTCTTCAGAGGAAGTGGATCGTTAGCGGAGACACACACACACACACACACACACATACACACACACACACATACACACACACACACACACACACACTGGCTTTACGGAATTATAAACTGTTTTATGGAGCTGTTAGTGCCATTGGAGTTCTGGAAATATTTACATGCTGTGTGTGTGTGTGTGTGTGTGTGTGTGTGTGTGTGTGTGTGTGTGTGTGTGTGTGTGTGTGTGTGTGTGTGTGAGGGCAGGACAACGGAGAGAGAGGCACATTGAGTGCTGGCACTTTATCCCATGCTGGTGATGGTGGTTGGCTTTGTGTGATGCCAGTTAGTGTTTGGCGCCAACACACAGAGGGCATGGTGTGTGTGCGTGTTTGCGTGTGTGTGTGTGTGTCCGGGAGGTAAGTGGTGTTAGAGGAGGGGTGGATGAAATAAAAATCCAGGAGATGGAAGCAAACGAGGAGGAGGAGGAGGAGGATGGCGAGGCATGGAGGGCAGCGGCCGGCCTCGTCCCTGCGTCTTTATATATATATATATATATATATATATATATATATATATATATATGTGTGTGTGTGTGTGTGTGTGTGTGTGTGTGTGTGTGTGTGTGTGTGTGTGTGTGTGTCCCCGTTTGTCTTTGTGCCGCTGTAATCTAGGCGTCAGCAGCTTTTTTTTTTAGGCTTTTGTGCTGACAATAATCGCACGGCGCTCCTCTTTTCAATTCATCAGCAACAACAACAAGGGATCACATGTCCCCGAATCCGGGGGGGGGGGGCAGTTAAAGTGGCCATCATGTTGCCTGGTTACTGCAATAGTGTGTGCGTGTGTGTGTGTGCTTGGGCACACCCTTTGCACCTCTGTGCACACACACACAAAAAATGCCCTTTTTATTTATTTATTTTTTTTGTTCAAAGAATAATTTATTTAATGTCGCAGTGTCCATGGAGAAACAATGAGTAAAACCACTGGTCAGATCTGTAGCAAGCATTAATAATCATCATCATCATCATCATCATCGGAATAACATTAATAGGAATAATTATCTCAGTTATAAATAATAACAATATCAGGGTGATCGGAGTAATTATTACATCTATACAAGCTACAAATATCAGCATTTTTGTTTGTAGGTCTTCGTATTTTTAATTTTTTTTTTTTATTTTTCTGCTGTTAAAAACCTTAAACACTTCACACGTGACCTGGCCGGTGCAGCTGCCCCTCTCGGACGTTCAGAAATCAGAAATATAGAGGGAGAGAACAAAAATTGTTGATTGTGCAACCTCTAAAAACAGACATGTGAAGGACAAATAGTTAAAAAACTGCATGATTTCAAACCATAAAATCATGAAACATGATTAAAAACAGTCTAAAAACATCAAATTTGTACATTTTTGTGGAATTAAGCTTAAAAAAAGCACACATGGCTGCTCCCTTTATAGACAGTACTTCAACATGTTTTCAGCATTTAAAGTAGTTCCAGATGTGTCCACTAGGTGTTGCAGGATCCCCGAAGAAATGACTGAATTAACAGGCTTCTGTCATCTTCATCCAGACAAGATTTCAGATTCAACTTTGAGGTCGTCTGTGATCAATTTCTGCAAGAAAATGTGATCAATGTGAAGATTTTTAGGAGCCACATGAGTTCCTTGAACTTGAAAACGGTTAAAATGTCAGTATTTTAAGGTTTTACCCTTAATTTTACTGGTTAAAAATTGGAAAAAAAGATATTCAAAAATGAAATATGGACATGGAATTCAGGACAGCATGTTTTTAAAAATTTCGTTAAAATTTCTTCAAAGTAGTACCAAATCTTTCTACTTGAGGAAATCCTGTATTCTTAGATTCAACTGGATTTTTCCATGTTGAGTTTGAATATTACACATTTTTCCAGATAGCGTGTCATTTTCAACTTCAATTTGAAAAAAAATCCGAGGTCATCATCAAAACGTGATAAAATTAAATTCTTGAAATTATTTTGCTGCCAAAACTCTCAAAATATTTGTATTTAAAGTTGATTAAACCTTAATTGGTTTGAGATGCAGAAAAAAAGCTATACAATGAAGAATTTCTTCAATATTACCATTTAGCTGTTCCTTTATTAAAGGTATTTCCAGATCTGTCCACTAGGGGGTGTTGCACAGTTCCTGCAGAAACCCTGCATAATTAGATTTACTGGATTTTGCCATGTTTAGTTTGAACACAAAACATTTTTTCCAGATAGCATTTCAGTTGTAACTTCAATTTGAAAAAAAAAAAATTGAGGTAGTCAATGAGAATTTTTAAAGAAAATCCAATAAAATTGAATTCTTGAATTTATTTTTATACAAAAACAGTGAAAATGTTGATGTTTAAAGTTCATTATGCTTTAATTTTATTGGTTTGAGATACAGAAAAAGATATGCAATGGAGAATTTCTTCAATAGAACCGTTTCGCTGTTTCTTTATTAAAGGCAGTTCCAGATCTGTCCACTAGAGGGTGTTGCACGGCTCCTGCAGAAATCCTGTATAATTAGATTTAACTAGATTTTGCTTTTTTAGTCTGAATTTTTCACATTTTTCCAGATAACGTTTTATTTTCAACTTCAATTTCAAAAACATCTGACGTCGTCAGAGAATTTCTTTTAAGAAAATGCGATAAAATTGAATTCCAGAATTATTTTTTTCTCAAAAAGTGTGAAAATATTTGTATTGAAATTTCATTATGCTTCAATTTTATTGGTTTGAGATCCAGAAAAAATATATTCAATTAAGAATTTTTTTAAAAAAAATAACCATTTAGCTATTTCTTTATTCAAAATAATTCCAGATCTGTCCACTAGGGGGTGTTGCAGAAATCCTGTATTCAGTTTCTGAACAATTAAGATCACATATAATTTTTTTGCAATAAATATCAACATTTTCACCAGATATTTGTATTTATTTTGCATGAAAATGCTAAAATTAAGAAAAAAAATATTGTGACTTTAATAAATTTTACCATTTGACAGATATTTCCAGGTGAATTCTTGGTCTCTGAAGCTGTGTGATTATGGGCCAAAGAGGGGCGGCCATTAGGGTCTGAGGCAGTCCAAACAAACACTCAGTAAGTCTCAGTACAGAAAAAAGAAGGGAGAAACAACAACTCAGTCTTTTTTTTAACTTTTTTTTAGCTTTTTGGTGAAGGTAAGGTTTTCGGGGCGGGAATGCTACTGTGCTTTCCTATTCCAAGGTGTGACGATCTAAGTGTGTGTGTGTGTGTGTGTGTGTGTGTGTGTGTGTGTGTGTGTGTGTGTGTGTGTGTGTGTGTGTGTGTGTGTGTGTGTGCGCGCACAACTGGGGGTGTGTAGAGGACAGGATGTAAGCTTATACAAAGGAGAAAAAAAATACAGAAACATTGTTTTCTTTTTACCCTCAAAAATGTCCATGAAACTTAAAAACATCCACGATAAAAAGTTTTTTTTTTTCCATTTTTTTTTTCAATATATTATCTTCTTTATTTTCCGTCGGTCTCTTCGGCCGTCCTCCAGGAGCGTTTTTGTTTTGTTTTGTTTTGTTTTTTTTTCCGTCAGTGCAACTCACTCGTTTTCGCTTTTATCACATAAAAGTCTGAAAGTCGGTTTTTCGACGGAGGAGCGTCTTTTCTTGGAAAAGCCTCCGTGGCGTTCTCTCTAAAGTCTCCTGACGGTCCGGGGGAGGGGCTTTCCCCGCCGCCGCCGCCCGCCGCGCCCTAGTCAGTCGTGGAGCAGCTCCTGCAGGCAGTTGGGGGACTTGAAGACCTCTGGGACCTCGCTGTCCAGCTTGCAGATGACCTTGTAGATGGCCTTCTTCCAGGACGGGTCGGCGTCCTTCCCCGCCACGATGGCGTTGAAGAACTCGCGCAGGGTCACCTGGGCCACCTCCAGGAACCGGTCGGGAACCTGAGAGGGCGAGAAGAATCCGGTTACAGTGTTTTTTTCTTTGAGATTTTTACTTTTTGCAGACTGGTTTTGGTCCACGAGCGTTACGTTGGACACCCGTTTTAATTCACACTGCAAAAAGCTGCAAAAATGTTGATATATCTTCTATTTGGGCCACAATTTTTTCACAGTGTATGTTGTTTGTCTTGTGTTTAATCAACAATTATTGAACATTTTCTTCCATTTCTAAACCGAAACCTTTAGATCTCGTCTCTCTTGATTTCAGATCATTTTAGGACAGAGACTTATTTCTTAGTTTAAAATTTCTCTATCCAGATCTCTTTTTCAGTAAAATGTACTTGCTGCATAGACACATCATTTTACTAGTTTTAACACCCACTTTCTTTACTTTACTGTTGGGATCTTGTATTTTGAAAACCATTTTTTTTTTTTGCAGTGTATAATTGCTAAGCAATATTTTAAGTGAAAACACATCATTTCTCACATTAATTTTAGAATCAAAGTGTGTGAAACCCCATTTATTTTCATCCTTTTCTTACATTTTCATTCATTTCATGAGCCCCCCCCGCCAAAATAAAAGCTCAACATTTTACCCTGAAAGATACAATCTTTATAAAATCCTGCAAAAAATGGCCGATTTGAATAATAATCCCAACAGACGCTGCTTTTGTTGTCTTCGTCCTTGGAGGAATAAAAAGCTTCCTGATATTTTTTTTTAACACATTTCGCCAAAAAATCTGAAAAATCAGTGTGAAACAAACACATTAAATATCTTTCAGTCTTATTTTTGCGTCAGATTTCCCTCGGCGAGTTTCGAAACGGCCCGAAGTGAAAATCCGCCACCGTCTCAGGTGCGCTGCTATTCCTAGCGTCTGGTTTCTCACTCGCCACTTCTTTTAAACGCACTTCCCTTTTCTCCGTCAGTCCCCCAGCTGTGTGTGTGTGTGTGTACGCGCACGTGTGTATGTGCACGTGCTTTTTTTTTTGCACGCTCACGCATAAATGACAGACGACGTGCGCAGTCCTTGAAAATGGTAGGTGAACAGTTGTCTGTGGTCTGTCAGTGTGTGTGTGTACGTGCGCACATGTGTGTGTGTGTGTGTGTGTGTGTGTGTGTGTGTTTAAAGAAGAGTGAAGGGGTTGCTCGTCCTTTCCAACGTGGGCATAAATATACTGTCATCACAAGGCTTTTGTGTGTGTTTATGTGTGTGTTTTAATGTTTGACACCAGAACAATGGCAGACACACACACACACGCACACACACACACACACACTTTTTTTCTGCCCCTTCTCCCGGGGGCAAGATCATACAAAGACACTAAACAACTGACTGGGATTCTCCCCCTTTCCTCCCTCCTGTCTCCCTTTTCTTGCAAGCAGATGTGCGCACACACACACACACACACACACACACACACACACACACACTGCTGACTCCTCCAGACACACTGCGTCCACCCAAACACCACCCGTGTAGAGGACGGTGTGTGAGTGACCCCGTCACGCGTGGCAGGACATGCCAAGGTTAGCCGCCGCCGCCGCCGCCACGACGGATGAATTACCACGCGCACACATACACACACACATACACACACACACGGCCGGAATGATTCCCCGGACTCTCGTACGCCCCGTCTACTCTCACCTCCCCTCTCTCTCTTTTTAGCGAGACCCCTGAGACCACAGTTATTTCAATGAGGCCCTCTGTCACTGTCTGGGTATAGACACTACTGTACACACACACACACACACACACACACACACACACTCTTGAAAGTTTGAACCGTTCTTGAACTCATTCACCCCCGATGTAACACGTGCATGAGGAGTCAGTGTCGTTCTCAGTCATTTCCCGTTTTGATTCTCTCGAAACAGATTCAATCATGAATCAGTTTTATACTGCAAAAAGGCAATTTCTGAGCAAGTTTTTGAAACTTGTTTTGAGTGAAAATGTCTCGATTTTACTAGATTTAAAATAAATTCACTTAAATATTATATTTCATCAAGATCGAAAGACTTGATTTAAGAGAAGTTCTTTGAAATTTGTAAAAAAAAAAAAAAAAAAAAAAAATCTCAGTCACTAGAAGAAGTGAAACCTGTCTTGATTTCAAAGTAAAAGTATGTTAATTTAAGATAAGTTTTTGAGTTATTGCAGTGTATACTGTGATCTGATTACTAGTTATGGGAAAGAAAAAAAACCCACTGAAGCACAGAGAGAACATGCAAACTTCACAGAAATGAGCCAAATCCCTGCTTATGTCAGTCATTAACACTCGATTCGTAAACCAGGTCTTTCAAAATAAAAGCTTGCAAGATGCTTGAAATGGAGGATACAACGGCGTATAATTTCAAAAGAAGCTTCAAGACAAAAAAAAAAAAAAACGTACCATGTTTTTTCAACATCAAGTCAATTTTGACTTGTTCTATTGGTAGATAATTTTTTCTTAAACTAAAATACTTTTACTTTAAATAAATAAAAAAAATACAATTTTCACCTGTTCTATTGGCAGATTTATTTTTCTTAAATTAAGATGCATTTTATTTGAAATAAATTTAAAAAAATCTGCCAATAGAAAAAGGGAAAATCATTGCGATTTCAGCGATCTTCTCTCAAATCAAGTCTTTCTATCTTGATGAAATATAATTTTTAAGTGACTTTATGTTAAATCCGATAAAATTAGACATTTTCACTCAAAAAAAGTTTAAAAAAACTTGCTCAGATTTTGAGTTTTTGCAGTGTGCACCCAAAAGAACCCAACAAAAACAATCCTCTATTATCTTGAACCTCTCATGTTTTGCAGTCAGAATAGAGTGGAGTCGTCTGCAAATGGAATGACCTGTCAGTGGAATCCACTGTTCGCCATCGATTCTCTCAAAATGCAACCGGCGGTGAAACCTGAACCTGACGGAGATCCAGTCACCTTGACTTTGGAAGGGTCCCGGTCCGGCGGCGGTGGCAGTGGGGGTGTTGAGGGGAAGAGGGCGGGGCTTAACGGGTGTTGTTTGTTGAACTGTCTGGCGTGACGATGGTGCGTTCCTACTGAACGGGACTGAAAGGACTCCGCTGACTCGGGAAAACGAGGATCGGGTGTCCGGTCGGGCTCAAATGGACACACACACACACACACACACACACGCACGCACGCACGCACACACACACGCACACGCACACACTTGGGTCCAGATGCCCAGATTTGTCTGGCCATCGTAAATCAGTCCAATAAAGAGATCTAAATTAGGCCATCATCAATACAGATGGGCCTCTGTGTGTGTGTGTGTGTGTGTGTGTGTGTGTGTGTGTGTGTGTGTGTGTGTGTCTGATTCACTCCTGGCGGGGATCTCGAGGCGGCATCGAGTTGCCAGGAGGGCGAACGAAAGAGAGAGAGAAAGAGAGAGAGAGAAAATCTGGGAATGAGGAAAGTAAGATAAAGAGGAAGAAAAGACACTCGCTTCCCAGTAAACATAATTCGCATGATTGCTCCGGTTTGGTGGGTAAATATTGGATGAAGGGAGGCTCAATTACTCTCCATGCACTCACACACACACACACACACACACACACACACACACACACACATGCACACACAGACGGACAAGAGCCTGTAAATCTCTAAATCGCCGCCCAACAAAGAGGCCTGCTGGGACGCCCTCCCTCCTGTTTTCCTTTTTTTTTTTCCTCATCTCCTTCCTTTTTTCCCTCTTCTCTTCATCATCCTCATTGGCTCGCCCGTCCGTTTATCTCTTCTCGGAAATGTAGTTTTAGGGAGGAATCACAAGTGCGCCGAGTGTTGATCACACATCCCGAACAAACTCATCACTTCAAGACAGCGAAAGTGGGAAAACTCGTCGAGTCAAAATGAGACTTTCATGGCTCTTTAAAGCATCTTTAATAGACCTTGTTGGAGCGATTTTAACCACTAGGGGGCACCTCAATAGATATGATGGAATTAAGTGACTGTTCCCTCCTTTTAAGAGACTAATTACTAAACAAGAGCTTGAAATTCATCTCAAGTTGTTTTGATTTTACATTAAAAAAGTCACTTTCTCTTGGAAAACAACGGCGTCTCTTTAATCTACAGGCGGCCAGAGGCTGGAAAGGGCAGCATGGCACTAAAAATATTTCAGGACCAACCTTCAAAAAGTAGGTTGCAGCTTTCACGGCGTCCCATTTAAGAAACAGCTTAAATAAAGCCATACACTGACGATACCGCCTTTTATATTTAGAGTGAAAAAAAGAAAACAAAGGTTACTGTTTGGGATCTCATCTGTCTGATGAGACACTGCTCGGTCTTGTAAAAAGATGAATCCTTTTGGTAAGTTATTTTTATTATCGGGGTCAGAAAACAAGTCCCTTTAATATTTGAGAAACAAACGTTTGCGTTGATAGGGGCGAGATTTGGGAGGAGGATTGTTGTTTCACATTTTTTTTTGTGTTTTCAGGATTAAATTGATAATTAAAGAACATAGAGGAAGTTAAGATGCTGATATGCATTTTTTCAGTTTTGAGGTAATTTTTTTTAATAAAAAATAGATGTTTGTATCCTCACACTGGAAAAAATCCAAATCTGACCAAGTTTTTTAAGCTTGTTTTGAGAAATAATGCCTCATTTTACTTGATTTAAAATAAATTCAATTAAAATTATATTTCATCAAGATAGAAAGACTTGATTTAAGAGAAATTCTCTGAAATCAAGACAATTTTCACTTCTTCTATTGGCAGATTTTTTTTTTTTTTTTTTGCTAATTTCAAAGTAAAAGTATCTTAATTTAAGAAAAAATATATCTGCCAATGGAAGAAGTCACTAAATCTTCCTCATAAGCCTGCACCCTCCTTCTCCTCCTCCTCACGGAGACGTCCGGGCGCTGCCAGTGTTTGTCTGTCCTCATCTGACTCCGGCCGTTCACCTTTCCATATGCCCGCCTTTCCTCCTCATCCACACACACACACACACACACACACACACACACACACACACACACACACACACACACACACACGCCGGGCTCTTAAGAAATCACTGAGCAAACACCATATGTTTGATTCCCAAACAGAACGAGCGCCGTTCCTTCTGCCGATGCCGTTTATCCCTGTGTGCTTACACGTGCCGTTTGGATTCGACTTCGTCACTCCATCATTGATTTTTTTTGTCACCTTGTTTACGAGACGTGCGCACAAGACGCCTCCAGACTCGCTCGGTCTGGAGGTTTCGCTCTGCCGTCGCATCTTCATCGCAGAGACAATACTGGAACTCTTTCATGTGGACTGAGCAAATGATGTGTGTGTGTGTGTGTGTGTGTGTGTGTGTGTGTGTGTGTGTGTGTGTGTGTGTGTGTGTGTGTGTGTGTCTGGGCCCCGAGTGGACATATCATTTCTGTGCCAACACACAAGCATCTGCTTCCTTTTTCCTTCTCCCCTCGCCTGCTTTTACTGCTATCAGACCTGGCTCTCACACACACACACACACACACACACACACACACACACACACACACACACACACACACACACAGAGCCATTTCCCTCTCCCTCCTAATCGATGCTAATTCAAATGCTGACATTTGCAGCAAAAACCAAAAACTTTCACTTAGATTCTGTTGTTTTTTTATAGACACATTTTTAAAAATCTGCTGGTTTGATTTATGACGTTTTGTTTTTTCAGACTGATTCATCGACATTTGACAAAAACAAAACAAAACAAACCAAATGGCGCAAATGGCGACGTATGTATGTGTTGATCTGTAATGTATTTCACTGCAAAAAATGGTCTCTAAAACACAAGATACCAACACTAAAGTGAAGAAAATGAGTGCTAAAACTAGTTAAATGATATGTATACATTTTACTGAAAGAGACATCTTAATAGAATAATTTTAAATCAAGAAATAAGTATCTCTACCTTACATTGATCTGAAATCAAGTGAGATGAGACTTTTTGACTGAAAACAAGAAAAACTTGATAAGATGTTGATTTTTTTGCAGTGTAAGAAAAGGAACTTCTAAATATATAAAATGTAGGTGCGTTTATTTAATGAATTGACACTTTTGGAAGATAAAAAGTGGATTTATGGCTACAAAAAAATGAGGCGTTTGGAAAAAAATAAGTGTCAGAATGCAGGTTTCCGTGTAGAAATGGAAGAAAATGTTCAATAATTATTGATTAAACACAAGACAAACAACATACACTGTAGAAAAAGATGGATCAAATACAAGATAAACACTAAAGAAAATGATAAAACAGCGTACTTTAACTGGCCAGTGTTTTGGCCATTGCAAGCAATTTATTACTTCCTTAACAATGGTTTTCAAGTAAAAAGACAAAACTTTTGTAGCTTTTTGGGTTTCGGTTTGCACGGCAACGGTGCTCGGACTCACTGAAAATATGAGGTTTTGGAAAAAGGCTTTCAAGGTGGAAGACGCAACTTTTTGAGGACGCTTCCTCTCTGTGTAAACAAGAAAACCTGAGAACATGTAAACGGAGGAAAATGCAACTTTCTGAGAACGCAGCAGTTCCATCTCCATGGAAATGGGCTAAAATTGAACTTTTTGAGGGCAGTCCATCTCCATGGAAATGGGCTAAAATGTAAATTTTTAAAAAACCAGCCTCTGTGGAAACGGGCAGAAATGCAACTTTTTGAAAATTTGGCCAACTAAATCTCCATGGAATTGATGGGAAAGATGCAACTTTTTGAAAACGCTGCTCCTCTCTTGAGCCACAGCTGCAGAGCATTGTCCCAGACTCTCCTGCAGCTTGGTCCTTTTCGAGCTGACAGTCACCTTGATGGTAATGCAACTTCTGTCTGTACGAGTGTGTCTGTGTGTGTGTTCTCAACAGTATCTTGACCTCTGCTGGGGAAAGTTTTTCCCTCTCAAGGTGCTGGAGGTTCCCCCAGGACATCTACAATCCGTTTCCTTTCTCCGTTGTCCATCAGCTGATCTCACTGTCAGCAGGACGGCGGCGAGAAGCCGCTCTTTGTCCGCCGCCGCATGTGACTGAGAGGAAGGGTCTGCGTCCTGAGATTGTCGCTATCTCCTCGCTGCGCGTGCTACGCTTCCTTAGATCAGTGTGTGTGAGTGTGAGTGTGTGTGTGTGTGTGTGTGTGTGTGTGTGTGTGTGTGTGTGTGTGTGTCACCCCTAGAGGACAATAGCCTGGGTCATCTGACTGCGAGGCTGCAGACCACTAGCATCACATGATGGAGGCTGAAGGCCACGTCTTTGTTAGCAAGGCCTATTGTTGAAGCTAAGGAGACAGCTGGCACACACACACACACACACACACACACACACTTACAGCAAAGCCTTACATAGAAACACACACTCGCCACCCCCTCGTGACTCCAATCAGGCTCAGTGACAAAGATGATGCCTTCTTCTTCGCAACTGGAATACTAAGACACACACACACACACACACACACACACACACACACTCGCGCACACTCGCAGATAGCTATAATTATAGTGACAGAAGCTGGCAGGTGGCATTGTCTGCAGCAAGTCCGTCGCTCAGCATCAGGAGTGTGTGAAGAGAGATTACACGCTTTGATTCCTGTAATTCAGAATTCTACACTGTAAAAAATTACAAATCTGAGCAAGTTTTTAAACTTGTTCTGAGTGAAAACGTCTCATTTTACTGGATTTAAGGTAAATTCAATTAAAAATTATATTTCATCAAGATAAAAAAAATAGATTTAAGAGAAGTTCTCTGAAATCAAGGTAGTTTTCATTTCTTCTATCGGTGGAATTTTAAACTTATTTCAAAGTAAAAAGCATCTTAATTTAAGAAAAAAAAATAGCTAATACTTTCGTAACGGTGCAAGAAACAACACTTTGATCTGAGAAGTCGTGCACTTTGATGTGTTCCTTAGTGTACAGGGGCCGACAGGAGCAAACAGCAGAAACACTGCAAACACAGGAACGACGCAAACACCAAACAAATGCAAACGAAAAACGCTGCAAATTCAGTCCACAACGGAAGAAACCAGAGAAGAAGAGGGAGATGAAGAGGAGATAGAAGGAGAAGAAGTAGGAGAACATGACGAAGAAGAGGAGGAAGAGGAAGAAGGAGAAGAAGACGATGAAAATCACAGTTCTTCTTTTTCCTCGTCTATCTCTATTCTTCTTCCTCTTCTTCGTCTTTGTTTTCTTCTTCTCCTTCTTCTTCTTCCTTCCTCTTCCTCTTCTTCTTTCTCTTCTTCTTCCTCTTCTTCCTTCCTCTTCCTCCTATTTTTCTCCTTCTTTTTCATCTTCTTCTCCTTCTTACTCCTCTTCCTCCTCTTTGTCTTCTTCCTTCATCTTCATCTTCTTCATTCTTCTTCTCCTTCCTCTTCTTCTTCTTCATTCTTCTTCTCCTTCTTCCTCTTCTTTTTTTTCTTCCTCTTCTTCATGTTCTTCATGTTCTCCTTCTTCTTCCCTGTTCTTCTTCATGTTCTTCATGTTCTCCTTCTTCTTCTTCCTCTTCTTTTTGTTCTTCTTTTTCATCTTCTTCTCCTTCTTCTTCTTCTTCTTCTTCTTCTTCTTCTTCTTCTTCTTCTTCTTCTTCTTCTTCTTCTTCTTCTTCTCTGGTTTCTTCCATGCGTTTTGTGATTTTACAAGTCTTTGCTTCTGCATCGTTTCTGTGATTGCAGCTTTTTTTTTCTTGCAGCTTTTTATTCTTGCATGTGTTTCATGTGTTTGTGAGTTTGGGGTTTTTACATCATTCCAGTGTTTGCAGCTCGTTTACACCTGCCAGCCACCGTATCAAGGATCATCAAAGGCATCAAGAAGAAAATTAGCTTAATTGTATTTATAAACAGAGATTTAGATGTTTGTTTTTTAAGAGGAGAAGTGGGAAAAATCTGAGACTCCATGAAGAGAAGGTGGAGAAAAGGGTAAGAAGAAAGGAGGACAGGTGTCGTCTTTGAAGTCCGCCCCAGTGCCTTCTGGGTAGGTGAGGATAAGAATAGACCAGGACAATAGAGAAATTAGAAGCACAGCTGAGAGGGAACGGCTGGACTTTTGGGTGTGTGTGTGTGTGAGAGAGAGTGTGAGTGAGTGTTGAGATGTGTGTGTTTGTGTGTGTGTGTGTGTGTTGATGTGTGTGTGCGTGGATTCGGACGATTCAGAGGAAGCGGAAAAGATGACAGGAGCGAGGAGAGCGTGGAGAGCAGGGCTCATGAAACTAGATAGTCCTGAAATGTGAGTGTGTGGCCTCCAGGTGTGTGTGTGTGTGTGTGTGTGTGTGTGTGTGTGTGTGTGTGTTTTCAAAGTCAAAGGGCAGATTTGGGTAGTAGCCACACCCACAATTCAGCGGAGGGCATCACTCCTCAACACAAACGTACGTGTGTGTGTGTGTGTGTGTGTATGTGTGTGTGTGTGTGTGTGTGTGTGTGTGTGTGTGTGTGTGTGTGTGTGTGTGTGTGTGTGTGTGTGTGTGTGTGTGTGTGAGGCACAGCTGTGCTGTCGTTCGGTGCTGACAGAGCCGGCGAGGATCCTTGAACTGGAAAGATGAGAACGTCCTCCATAAAAATGTCTCATTGTCCCTCCTCACACACGCATACGCGCACACACATGCACACACACACACACACACACACACACACACACACACACACACACACACACACACACACACAGGCACACACCTCCATCTCTACATTTACACTGCGGTCTGGTTTACATTTTTAAAGAAAGTGTCAAACATTCGTTGTGATTTGGTACTCTGTTTACACTCCAATGGTACTCAGAGCCACTGAAAATGCAACTTTTTAAAAACTTTTTCAAAAATCTTCCAAGGTGGACCCAGCAACTTCTGACTGAGAGCATTCTGACTTTCCAATTGGTGGAATGCGTTACTTTTTGAAAAGGCTCCATCTCCATGAAAACAGGGAAAATGCAACTTTTCAAAACTGCTCCAACCCCATCTCTGTGGAAATCGGGGGAACATAACCTTTCAAAATTGTTCTGACTTCCTCACCACGTCAGTGAGGTAGGGAGGAAAAAATACATTTCAAAAATGCTCCTTCTCTGTCTCCATGGAAGTGGTGGAAAATACAACTTTTTGAAAAAGCTTTTACTCTGTCTGAATGGAAACGGAAAAAAATTTGACTTTTTTTCAAAAATGCCTTGTCTCTGTCTCCACGTAATCAGGGGAAATTTGCAACTTGTTGAAAATGCTCTGATCTCCACCTCATTCAAACAGTGGGACATGCAACTTTATGAAAACACTCTGTTGAATACCCCATCTCTGTTGAAATGGGGAAAATGAAACTTTTCCAAAATGCTCTGACTCTGTCGCCATGTCAGTTGTTGGGGGAAAAATGCAACTTTTTAACACCCTTCAGTTCTGTCTCCATGGAAACACACATTTTCAAAAATGCTTCGAATTCATAAAAGCGGTGCAAAAACGCAAGTTTGGTGAAACACCATTGATGCACATGCTCTCCACGGCCGGCGTTACGTTCTCTAAAGGCCTGTCCATGCTTCACATGTCTGCGTGGGTGCGGGTTGCGCGTTGGTACTCGTGATGTAAAAATCGTCATGAATTCCTGTCCGCTAGGGTCCTCGCGGCCCGATCCGTGGACGTCCGCGCAGCAGCCACATTTTGTGACCGCGCAGGTCGTGCGCAGGTAGCGCCGGTATAAGCATGCGCCAGAGCGCCACAGCAAACAAAACATGAAAGAAAAAGTGACGGTAGACGGAGCTACAGCCTGATGGCTCCACTCAAAGACACCGAAAGAGTGAAAAACTCGTGGGCGGAGAGAACAGCCTCTGTCGGGAGGGAGGAGAAGGTCTGCTGATGGAAGTGAAAGTAAACTTTAATACTAAATGATAATGTACTGACAATGTATGTACCTCATTTCCTATAAATATTCTGTAATAAAGGAGCAGATAAACAGTCTGTAGTGCTGGAAAAGCTTCTCGAGGATGTGTAGATCAGTGCGCCTGCATGGAATGCGCACAGCTGAGCCCAAAATGTAGCATGGGAGAAAGCGCGTCCGCATCGGTGGTGCGTGGAGACTCCAAAACGGACGCGGAAACGTGTACATGCGAAGCATGGACGAGTCATAAATATTTGCGTGGCTTCATTTAAAAAAAAATGTCACCAGCAGCTCCTGCTAGTGGCCTCACAAGCTCACTGCATCATTTCCAACTAATCATCTCGTGTGTGTGTGTGTGTGTGTGTGTGTGTGTGTGTGTGTGTGTGTGTGTGTGTGTGTGTGTGTGTGTGCAGTCTGAAAGTTGGGGGACCCACCAAAGCACAGGTGTACTTCCCAACAAGTTTAACACACACACACACACACACACACACACACACACACACACACACACACGTGCCATGCCCAATGCTGCTGGCAGACTTAACCAACGACTCGTCAGTCTGTTCTTGGAGAAGAAATAACACAAACAAAAAAAGAGAAAGAGGAAACATGTCCTGCCTTGGCAGGAGGCGGGAGCGACACCTTTCCCTGAGTGTCCTGGCAGAGAAAACCTCGCTCTCTTTTTGTTTTTTATTTTTTGAAGATGAGACTATTCCCCGTTTCCTCAGCCTCCTTGGTTTCCCTGCCCTCCTCATTAGCCGGCAAGGATGGAGGGAGGAGGAGGAGGAGGTAATTAATGGAGCCACCATAATTACTGAGGAGTGTTTACGCCAACTCTGGAAGACAACACACACACACACACACACACATACACACACACACACAAAACTCCACACAAGTTACGCTCACCTTTCCACACTTTTAATTTCAAAACGCTATTGATTCTATCTCTGGAAAATTATTGTTTTTTTTTTCTATGATATCTCACTGATTTTAACCAGCTCCTCTCATTTACTTTTATAAAGTGACTTTTTTCTCAAAATTTCTATGGAAAAACATTTTAAAAAGTAAATGCAGCGCTTTTGATTTGAAAAAAAGCCGACAAAGTTGATGTAATTGCTTATATTTGGTCACCATTGTTTTTCCACCATTAAAACCAGCCTTTTGTTCAGATTGGAGTCACTTTTCGAGGTTTTGTTTATGTTTTATGAAAACAGACATTCAAGTTTTGCAGGAGCAAAGTGATGGGGCAATCTCGAGGAGTTGGAATATTTTCAAAAAGTTCCACCGTGGGAGCCATTTTCAAAAAGTTGCGCGCCGCCATGTTAATACATTCCCCAAAACACAATGAAAGTTTTCGCATTATCATGCAATTTCTTACACTTTTTAACTAAATTGCAAACAAAAATTGTTGTAATTGCTTATATTTGGTCAAAAGGGTAAAAACAAGATGTTGAAAAAAGGACATTTTGAATATTAGTGCAGTTTTTAAAATAGTGGCGTGATAAAGTTTTTTTTTGTCGTTATGCAGATGATGAAATAGTCTATATTTCTGCAAAAAAAAAAACTACTACTGCTAAAAGTGACTGAAAATTCATAAGAAGCCATTTTTTATGTTGCAAAAACTTTCCCAACAAGCTTTGTCACTGTTGCATTGTGGGTATTTGATAGCAATACGCTAGTTAGCTTACACAGCAGCATTAAATTTGTTGTGTTTGCTACTCGTTTGATAAACAAATCCATTTTTGACCATTTTCTTGGTGGTTTTGTGGCCGTATTGGAGCCTCCTGCAGGCCGCTTTTGGACCACGGACCTCATGTTTGACACCCCTCGATGTATAGATGGTTGGGCTGAAGACAAACGTGGGGACGGCGAAGGGAGTGAGCGGAGGTTGAGTTAGGAAAGGAGGTGACGAGGAGAGTGTATCGATAGAGGACACATTCAGCAAGGGGGGGGTGGAGGAGGAGGAAGAGGAGGAGGAAGGGGGGGTGGGGGACAAACCAAGGTGGAACTCTGATGATGCTAAATTTGGCAAAAGGAGAAGACTTTCTGTGTGTGTGTGTGTGTGTGTGTGCGTGTGTGTGTGCGTGCACGTCAGGAGACTTGCTGAATCGGCCGCGGTTCCAGTTTCACGCCTCTGAGTTTGACAGAGGGAGGAGGAGGAGGAGGTGAGGGCGAGAGAAGATTGGGAAGAGAAGGGGAGAGAGAGAGAGAGAGAGAGAGAGAGAAAGAGAGAGAGAGAGAGAGAGAGTCCCAGCCGGTAATGTTCCCTCAGGGCGGAGGGGGGGAGGGATGGAGGGAGGGGGGTGAAGGAGGAGAAGGAGTCAGACAGGAGAGGGGAGGCAGATTTCAATGGACCTCGACGAACACGGCGCCGACTTTATTACACAGGTCCTGAATAAACGCCGCCACCGCCGCCATGTTTTTTCCTCCTTCACGTCTTCAGATTTCATGAAGATGCAGGTTTGATCCGGTTTGCTGAGCCAGTGAAGCAGTTGTTGAAAAAAATAAATAAATTTCAGTGGTCCGGTCCTCAGGGAAAGACAAAATGCAACTTATTGAAAACGTTCTGACTCCGTCTCCATGGAAACAGGGGACAGCGCTACTTTTTAAAAATTGTTCCATCTCTGTTTTTGTGGAAATGGGGAAAAACTGAACTTTTGGAAAACGTTTTGACTCCATATGAAATGGGATAAAATTGCAACTTTTTGAAAACACCCTGACTGTCTCAATGGAAACGGGGGAAGAAATCACAACTTTTTGAAAATGTTACGGCTCTATCTCCATTGAAATGGGGTAAAGTGCTACTTTTTTAAAATTGTTCCATCTGTTTCTGTGGAAACGGCAGGGAAATCGCAAGTTTTTGGAAATGTTATGACTCCGTATCAATGGAAATGGGAAGCATTCGCAACTTTGTGAAAACTCGACTCCATCTCCATGGAAACAGGGGAAAGTGCTGATTTTTTTTTTTTTTTATTGTTCCATCTGTTTCTGTGGAAATGAGGGGAAACGCAACTTCTTGAAAACATTCCAACTATGTCTCCATGATTATGGTGGAAAGCTCTACTATTTTTTGTTGTTGAAATTATTCCAACACAACTTCAGCAGAAAGCGATGACCCCAACAAAAACCCTACTTTTTAAAACTGCTTCAACTGTGTCTCCATGGAAACAAGAAGATAGAACTTTATTTTTTGAATTTATCTACCTTTGTTTTCATGAAAAAAGTGAAAACCAACTTTCCTGAAACGTAGTAAATATTTCACTTGAAACATTCAGTAAACTTGCAAGTTTTTAATGAAGTCGAACTTAAATTTTGACCAAAACACAGTAATTTTTACTGATTGTATTTTTTGTTGTTTGTTTTAAACACCCCCCCCCCCCCCCCACCCCCCCCCACCCCCACCCCCCACCCGCTTGAGCGCCCCGGCCAAAACAAACACACATCAGAGCCCATTTGCGTGTGTATGTCCGTTTCCTGTGCGCATACACGCCTGTGAAAAGCTACCTGACTCTTGTTATGCAAAGTATGCAAAGCCAAATACGATCCCTTGCAGGAGTGTGTGTGTGTGTGTGTGTGTGTGCGTGTGTGTGTTAATGTCCGTCTAAATGCTGCTGATGTTTCAGACCAATATCGCAAGAAAAAAAAAGTAGGGAGGGAATGTGACTTCTGCAAATCGCTTTGACAAGGACGCCAGCGCCTCCAGCGCCGTCCTCTTTCGCCTCATCGAACACACACACACACACACACACACACACACACACATACACACACACATACACACACACACACACGCTGTGACATCCACACCTCAGCAGAATGGTGAGGTGACTGTTGAACAGCTGACTGGGTGGAAGCCAGCACTTCAGAAGAGAGTGAAAAAGAGAAATCTACATTTCTGAAATATCTGAAACTAACCTCGCAGCGGGAATACAGAGTATTATCACCAAGGTGGAAAATAACCTTGTGTTGAGTGATCTGCAGTGTTTAGTCTAACTTTAAAAAAGCTTGAAAAATACGAAAGAAAAAATAGTTTGTCATCAGTAAGAATATGACTGTTTGCGGACGATGCTGGGGTATTCAAAAAAATTTTGTAGTTAACCACAATTATCTTTATTTAATTGTTTTCTGTAATATGCCGGATGATTTTCGTATTTTAAAAAGTTTTTTCTCTCTTCAAACTGGCTTTGAAATATGAAATATAAGGCTTGTGGGCCAAAACCAGACCACATGAGGCTCCAAATCTGCCTGAACCAATAAGCAAATGTTTAAAAGTTAAATGATTTTTTTTTTGTATTTCCTCAGTTTTTATTGTATTTTCCACCTTTAAATCGGGCCTCATATTCAGATTAGTCATTTTTAGAAGTATTTGTTGAAAATAAAAACATTTGCTAGTGTTTTCTGTAATATGCAGGATGATTATCTCATCAACAATAAAGTTTTTCTTTCTTAAAACTGGCATTAAAACATCAAACATAAGGCTCACGGTCCAAATCTGGCCCGTAAGAGGCTCCAAACTGCCCAAAACTAACATTTCTCCGTTTTCACTGTATTTTCCACCTAAAAGTAAAGCCGTGCGTTTGCCGCTCACCTCGAAGTCGTTGGCCTTGTTGTAGTGCATGTTGAGCGCCCGGAAGAGCTCGGCGTCGCGGCCCACCGCCAGCTCCTCGGCGGCCGCCACGCCCTCGTTGATGGCCTGCCGGGCGAACTTCTCCATCTGGATGTAGTAGAACTCGCGGAAGTTGCTGAACCACTTGATGAGCTGGGAGGTGATGCACCGATTGAACTGCAGTGGGAGGAAATACAAAGACAAATAAGCCTTTTTTTTAAATTTATTCTTTGTGCCTGCCTTGGCAAGACACAACGATTACAATCCTAGTTGGGCCTCGTCCTGGGTTTCTTTGTGCCTGCCCCTGGTTCCTGGTATTGGAAAGGGCTAGAGTAAGAGTAAGAGTGCGGGAGGCTCTTCAAACCCTCAAAACGTCTGTCTCTCGTCCCTGTGGCCACATTTCTGGCTCAGTCTGCATAAATGAAACCTCAAAACTTCGGGATTTTTTTTTTGTTGTTGTTGTGACGCCCACAATCAAGTCCTTGTCTCTGTAGCTCAAATGGTTGGCTCTGGAGATGCATTTGTTTGAGGAGGGTGCATGATTTTCTCCCATCCGCTCCAATGCATTTTGGAGAGAGATTTTCTTGCCTGAATCAAAAACTTCACACATCTTTCCAAAATCGCCGAGGCTATATGGATGATCCTACAGACATGAAAATTTCAGGATAAATCCATGAAAGGTTTGTGACTCAGCGTGAATGAATTTTTTTGGAATTTCAATTCTTGGTTGTCGACAGACGCCACTTCTTCAACGATGGGCGCTACATGAAAAACTGCTGATTCACTGTCATGGCTGCTGAGTGGAGCTCGTTTCCATGGCAACCGAGCAGCTGCAGACTCTGACATGGACGATCTCAGCTCAGAGCTCACAGGAGTATGGAGGAGTTACACACACACACACACACACACACCCACACACACACACACACACACACACACACACACACACACACACAGATTCAGTGGCAGCCTGCAGGCACAAAGCCAAAATTTCCACGGGAATTTTCTAGTTTATTTTGTTTTTTTAAGCTCGCTCGCTGCCGCCGGATGATATTCCACGCCGCTGTTTCCTCGCCGATTCATTTGCATGATGGTATGTCATTAAATCCTCTGTTTACATTGTTTACCTCAGCTTTAATTACTTCCAAATTTTTGTTGACTATAAAGAGGGAGAGAAAAAAACACTTGAAAACTAATTTGCAGCGGATGAAACTTTTGCTCATTTTGAGCAAATAGGAGAAACAAAAGTTGTTTTTTTGTTGCGCTTATTACAGTTAAAGTTCAAATATTGTCAAAAACTTGAGGGATATTTTTTAGTTTTTTACTGCTTTATTTGAATTGAGACCCTGTTTTTGAAGCGGGGAGGGGTGGGTGGGCAGGGTTTGGGGTGGGGTGGGGGAGGGGGGGCAGTGAAAGTGTATGTGTGTATGTTTGTGTGTGTGTTCAGCGGAGGGGAAAAACGGCTTCGACACGGAGATTAAGCCCGGTATTGTTACAAGACATTGTCTCACAGGAACAAGGGATGAGTGCGAGGGGGGGTGGGGGGGGGGGGGGGGGGGGTGGGGGGGGGGGGTAGAGAAAGACAGACGGACTGGAGTGAATACAGAGAGAGGAAGATGTCAGGGAGGGGAGGGGATGGGGAAGGGGGGGGTGACATAATGGAGCATAATTTACAGAACATAGAGGAAAGTGTGTGTGTGTGTGTGTGTGTGTGTGTGTGTGTGTGTGTGTGTGTGTGTGTGTGTGTGACCCACAGATGAGATCAGATCACACACACACACACACACACACACACACACACACACACACACACACACACACACATTTGTACTTCTATCATTGTGAGGACACTCATTGACATAATGCATTTCCTGACCCCTTACCCTAACCCTAACCATCAAAAATTAATGCCTAACCCTGACCCATACCCTAAACTTAACCTAGGCCTAATTCTAACCCCAACCAAAAAATCAAGTTTTCACCCTCAAATATGTCCTCACTCTGCAAAAATGTCCTCACTCTGTTGGTTTAAAAAGTACTTCTGGTCCTCACAACTGAGTATCTACAAGAACACATACACACATGCATATGAGGACGATGACCGAATGCAAAGAATACACATACATGCAAAAGTTTTGAACAAAAAAAATCCAAAATTCAACTTGAATATTTCTTTTGACACTCACAGATTTACACTTTCCATATATTCTCTGATATATAAATCCCACCAAAATCTGATTATTTACTTTATTTTCAGTGAAGATGTCGGTTAATTTTTTTCTTCGTGAAAACGTTAAATTCTTACATTTTCAATGAGTCTTAAATTAAAGTTGTATAACTGCCATTGATGCAAAAATGATGTAATACCTGATGAGAATTTTATCTTGTCCTTTTAAAAAGTAGTAAAGTCAATAAATATAATACTTTTGGCCATTTATGTAACAATTTTAGAAGTAATAAAGTCAATGATCTAATAAATTTGGCTATTTTCAATGTATATTCCTCATATTCATGCATTGAGGATACAAACCATGCAGCACTCTCAGCATCATTTTACTGGTTACTATGAAATTAGTCTAAGTAATATCAGAAAGAAATAAAAAACACTGAATTCGTTTACAAAAAAACAAGTTATTTGAAGTTTACATGCAGTTTGTCATCTACTGACAGACAGTATTGAATATTAGTGTTATATTTACTGTCTCTATTGATCTGCAGTACCTGCTTTCACCATCAGGGCTAGTTTACAGCTAGCATGATTTTAAAAAGATACCTAGCATATATTTTCAAACCTTTTATGTTAAAAACGGCAGATAGTATGAATTTATTATATTATCAGTTTAAATAATCTGAGTTTTGAATATTAGTGTTATTTACTGTCTTTACTGAATTGCAGTACTGATTTTTACCACCGGGGCCAGTTTATAGCTAGCATGAATTGAAAAAGATACCTAGCATATATTTTCTAACCTTTTATGTTAAAAACGGCAGATAGTATGAATTTATTATATTATCAGTTTAAATAATCTGAGTTTTGAATATTAGTGTTATTTACTGTCTTTACTGAATTGCAGTACTGACTTTTACCACCGGGGCCAGTTTACACCTAGCATGAATTGAAAAAGCTACCTAGCATATAGTTTCTGGCCTTTTAAGTTAAAAATGGCCAAATGGCTGATAATATGAGTTCATTATATTATATTATCAGTTTAAATAATCTGAGTTTTGAATATTAACATCATATTTACTGTCTTTACTGAGCTGCAGTACTGACTTTCACCACCAGGGCAAGTTTACAGCTAGCATGAATTGAATAAGATATCTAGCATGTATTTTCTGACCTTTGTGTTAAAAATGGCAGATAATATGAATTTATTATTAATTAAATGATCTGAATGACAGCATTTAGTAGCTAAAGTCACACACAGTGCCTGAAATGCCCCCTCGTACACCCACCCTCGATCCAATCAGCACAAACACCAGACAGGACGGACGCAGGGGAAAGCGCTGAGTTTGAGGAATGCCATTTTCACTTTACGACCAAAACGTGGAAAGAGAGAGTGTCAGAGAAAGTGTTAACCCCCCCCCCCCCCGACGTCGGGTGTTGTCAGGCCCGCCTCCAGGCTAACGCCGCGAAGGGCAAACCTCCTTGAAAGGATCCGCCGGCGGATTCTGCTGTAGCTCGGCACATTTCACAGAGGGGGGAATGTTGCCCCATCGACAGAAATCCTGAAGGTTTCCTGAAGGAATCGCTGCTGTCGGAACTTTTAGAAAATGGTAATTTAGGTCATTTAGGGAGAAGCATGCTGTACTCAGGGTATTTGGTTCACTGTTTTTTTTTTTTTTTTTTTTTGTATGTAAAAAAAAATCTGGGCTGGTCTTGGTGTCAAATATAAGATCAGTGAGCCAAAACTCAGTCTGAAAGAGGCACCAATCTGGCCAAACCGTCAAGAAAATGCTCAGAACTTCAAAGATTTGACAGCTTTCAAACTTGTAATCTTGAATTTAAACGTTGTCATGGCAACGTTTTACTGGTCCGGATCACTCAAGACAAGACATTTCCAATGTATATAGTTAATAATGCAAACATTTTGACCATTTTAAATAGAATAAAGGATAAACAATTCTGGTGGTTTTAAATGGAATATAGCCAATAATGTGATCGTTTTAACCGTTTTCAATAGAATATAGCCAATAATGTAATAGTTTGGACCATTTTAAGCAGAATAAAGACAAAAAATATAATAATTTTGGTGGTTTCAAATGGAATTTAGCCAATAATGTAAGAATTCTGAATATTTAAAGCAGAATAAAGACAAAAAATTGTAATTGTGGTGATTTTAAATGGTTTATAGCCAATAATGTTACAGTTTTTACCATTTAAAGCAGAATGAAGACAAAAATGTAACATTTCTGATAGTTTTAATTGGAATATAGTCAACAATGTAATAACTTTGTCCTTTTTAAATGTTATAAAGCTCATAATTTTGATTATGTTAAATGGGATAAAGGCAATAATGTATTGATTTTGACCTTTTTAAGTGTGAGTAAAGCCAAAAATGTAACTATTCTGGTCATTTTAAATGGAATAAAACCAATAATGTAATATTTTTGATCATTTTAAACAGAATAAAACCAAAAATGTCCCAATCTTGGTGGTTTTTAATTGGAATATAGCCAATAATGTAATAATGTCCTTTTTAAGTGTAATTAAGCAAATTATGTCATAATTTTGACCATGTTAAATGGAATAAAACCAATTGTATATTAATTTCCCCCATTTTAAACGTTAATAAGGCTAATATTGTAATGATTTTGAATGTTTTAAATGTGAATAAAGCCAAAAGAATCATAATTCTGGCCCACTCAATGTAAAATTGGCCCACTTCTGTTCTAGATTGTTGTAAAATATCAGATATGTGTCATAAATTGACCACAAAAAAAAAAAAAAAGTTAAGTCAGATTTTGGCAACTTTTGAGTGTAACATAGACTTTCAGATGTTTTCACTGAATCACTAAAGTTACTTAACAGCACTGTTTTTGGGAAATTATCATGTAAAATATCTCTTTTCTGTCCATTTTAACCACTTTGCTACACATTGAGAATTACAACATCCCATTTTTTCTGTTTTTTGGCCATCAACAGCTGCATATTTGTTCACTTTTTTCAATTTATGGTTATTACACAATGTGCTTGATTGTTAAAAAATCTCTTTATGAATCAGATTTTACTCTTGAAATCAGTTTGGCTTCCAACTGGCTGTGGAAGTCAGCGAGCGCCAGGTCGAGTGCTAATTGTTTCCCGCTGAGACGCCGATCGACGGAGAGAGTCTCCAGTCCTGTGTGTGTGTGTGAGTGTGTGTGTTAGTGTGTGTGAGAGTCAAACCCCGGCTCACCAGCGTCTAATTAATCCTCCTCCAGTCTTAATTACTCTCGCTGACTCTCTTAAGACGGCTGCCTCGGCGTCTCCGGCTACACTACGACTGTCTGGTCAGAAGGCAAAGGGGGCTCTCTCCATGCACGTGTGTGTGTGTGTGTGTGTGTGTG
Source organism: Salarias fasciatus (assembly GCF_902148845.1). NCBI lineage: Eukaryota > Metazoa > Chordata > Actinopteri > Blenniiformes > Blenniidae > Salarias > Salarias fasciatus. Next base: position 5,926,170 of record NW_021941230.1, on the reverse strand, counting down.
TGTGTACGTGCACGCCCAATCGCTCCGTCGTCTGCGCCCGCGAACAAACAGCGCAACCCACTTCCCACACGGAGCAGGGTGGCCATTGTGCCTAAAGAGGCTCGTCTTTAAGAACCAGTTTCCCATAGACCCCGGTCCATTCAGGTCCAATTAGGGGAAGCCTAATTCCCTCACAGGGAATCCGCCCCATCCTCCCAACACATGCTACTTATTGTTCCGCCGCTAGAGGAAGGGGGGGGGGGGGGGCCGAAAAAGGGAAAAGAGAAAGAGAAATTGACCTGGATTTTTGCGAGATATGGTAATGAATGCGACGAGACGGAGGGGTTTCCTCCCTCGCTTGAAAAGAACAGCCTCGCTCATCACAAACGGGATTATCCATGACTCCCCAGTTCATCCCACCGATGGATTAACCGAGATTACCGCTCAATTATGGCCAAATCTGATGGTAGATCGTAATTTGCATAGAGAGTAAATAAGAGAATCGTTTCTTCAAGTACGTCAACAAAATCCTGAGCGCCGGAGGATTTGACCCGCAAAGCCACGTTGGGAAAAAACTGAAATTATGACCTCATTATAATCTCATTCTATCCCACGAGGCAAATTTTCTCATCTCAATATGCAGTGAAGGCATTAAATATGGGATATTGGTTGTTTCTTTCCAGTAATAAATCATATTCAAGTATTGGTAACACTTTACTTGAAGCCCCCCTGCATAACACATTATAAGTACATTCATAAAGCATTATAATGCCATTATAACATGTGTAGCTATAGTTATAAACATTCATAGATTATCACAATGCCAGGACCTAACCCTAACCCTAACCCTAATCCTAACCCTAACCCTAATCCTATGCTGTATACTGCTGTATAGTGAGTTATAAAGCATTGTGATCATGTATTAGTGTTTATAACTACTTATAATGTGTTATAAAGAGGGGCTTCAAGTAAAGTGTTACCCAAGTATTTTAACAGTATTCAAATAGTATGCATATCAATGTGACAATGAAATCATGGCGTCATCGGCGTAAAGTGAAAGTTTTTTTAGTAATTAAGCAAATTTCTTTACTAAAAATCAGCATTTGCATTCAAAATAGTAATGTCTACAAGAAATGACAACAAAAAATGCTTCTTATTGTCAGAAAATCCCATGTAAAAACTGAAAATATGGCCTCATTATGATCTCATTCAATCCCACTACACAGATTTTCTCATCTAAATATGGAGTCAAGTAGTCAAATATGGAAAATTGGTTGTTTTGTTCCAGTAATAAAGCAAATCTTTCATTATAAATCATTTGCATGAAGCATGAATCACGGTTTTAACAGTATTCAAATAGATGTGACAATGAAATCATGGCGTCATCGGCGTAAAGTGAAAGTCTTTTCTGTAATCAAGCAACTTTTTCTACTATAAATCATCATTAGCATTAAAAATAATAATGTCGTCAAGGAAACAATGCTTCTTATTGTCAGAAAATCCCATGTATTGGTTGTAAATCTATGTAAAAACTGAAAATATAGCCTCCTCAATAATCTAGTTTATTCCCAGAATGAAGCATTCCTTCTTTTGATATTCATTTCCAACACTAAATACCATATATTCACATGGAAAATGAAGGTTTCTCTTACTAGAAATAGGTTATTTCTTTTCTGTAACAAAGCTTCGTGGCAGTACTTGTCACATAATTTGAATCATTTCCTGTTTAAGCTGCCAAATATATGAGGATTAGTGTGCATTTGTAGGATTAGAAGCAGCTGTGTGGGGTTTTTTTCCAAAGAAAAAAATGACTAAAAAACAGAAAATTAACAATAAAATGAGTTTTAGTGCCAAGAAAAAATCCATCAGACATGACATTTTACTGAAAACACAACTTTTTGAAATTACTTCTTTTTAAACTGGAAAAAAACAACTTTTTGAAGGTGCTCCATCTTAGTGGAAAGTGGAGGAAATGCAACTTCCTGAAATTGCTCCAACTTTGTCTCTATGGGAGAACGCAACAGCCTGTTTCCGTGAAAACGGGGAAAATGGAACCTTCTGAAAATGGTCCAAGTCCGTCTCCATGGAAACATGGGAGAACACTACAACCTGTTTCTTTGAAAAGAGGGACAATGCAACCTTTTAAAAAAAAAAAAAAAAAAAAAAAAAAAACAGTTCTGTGAAAGCAGGGGAAGTGCAACTTTATGAAACTACTCCATTACTGTGAAAGCCAGAAAAAAGCCACTTTGTGAGAATGCTCTATTTCTGTCTCCTTGGATACATGGGAAAGCACTTCAACCAGTTTTTTTGGAAACGGGGAAAATGCAACTTTTTGATAATGCGTTCTCTCTAAAACGCTCCAGTCTGTTTCTGTGAATATGAGAGAAATGTAACTTCTTGAAAAATATTCAACTCCATGTCTATGGAAACATGGGAGAATGTTACAACCTGTTTCTGTGAAAATGGGAAACTTGCAACTTTTCGGAAATGCTCCAACTCCATCTCAATGGAAACAAGGGATGATGCGTCAACCTGTTTCCTTGAAAATGGGGAAAATGCAACCTTTTGAAAATGCTACAACTCTGTCTCCATGGAAACATGGGAGAACAGAATGACCTGTTTTTGTCAAAATGGGTAAAATACAACTTTTTGAAAAGGTTTTGACTCCATCTCTGTGGAAACATGGGAAAACACTAAGTCTAGGTTTCCATGACAACAGGTTAAATGTAATTTTTTTTAAAAGCTTCGTCTCTGTATAAACAGGGAAAAATGCAACTCTTCTCCTGGATTTTGTACTTTTAGGGAGTCACAAACCATCCATCTTGGTAATTTTCCCATATAAATGTCTGTTTTGCCCCATTGTTAATGTTTTTTGCTTGTTGTTCTCTGCGCCCATTTATGCGATCATTGCAAAAATAACCAACAGCACCAACTTGTGGCCAGACACACTGACTACAGAGTAGCTTCCATGGAAATGGACATCACTTTCCAAACATTGCAGTGGAAACATGAAACTTTTCAGAAATGCAAAAATGATGTTTTCACCTGAAATTTCAAGTCAACATCATCTTTTACTCAGGTAATTCAAATTATAACCTCAGCCGATCGGAGAATATAACCACAGCCAGATTTGTGTTTTTCTGTAATTTTTTTTTTTTTTCACACTGAGGCATAACAACTAACTAAAAACTCACATAAAGGAAAGAATAGTTTACTTTTCTTTTTTGCTATTTCAATTAATCTCCTGTTTCACATGCAGATGTTGTAAAAAGGCTGAAACGGCCTCCTGGTTAATGAGAAATCAGACTCCCGCCTGCATGCAGGTAGGCTTAGCAACCCCGTGTTTGCCTCGCAGCCCGGTGTCCCGGCGACCGCTGTTGCCATGGCAGCCGATGAGGATGTGGCACTGCCACGAGGAAGTGGTCACCGCAGACGTGAGCCAAAGGGCAGCTGGTGTGTGTGTGTGTGTGTGTGTGTGAGTGTGTGTGCTCATTTGAATACAGCGTCCTGAATCTGTCGAGGAGCCGTATGCTCTTTTCGCAAAAAAAAAAAAAAAAACACTGTAAACACGAAACAATCAGTGTCTTTGTTTTAAAGCTGTTGTTCTGTTGTCATCTTTGTGTCCATGCCCCCTCCCCCCTCCCCTCCCTGAACCCCCCCCCCCCACCACCACCACCACCACCACCACCCTGACACTTCTATGTCTTCATAACTTTTTCCATTTATTTTCCTTTTTTCCCCAAATTATAAATTATGTACTCAAGAGTGAGAGTGCATGTGGAAAGGGTGTATGTGTGTACGTGCGTGCATGTGTTTGTGTGTGTGTGTGTGTGTGTGTGTGTGTGTGTGTGTGTGTGTGTGTGTGTGTGTGTGTGTGTGTGTGTGTGAGTGAGAGGGAAAGTGGGTGTTTTCACCCCCGCCTCCAACCTCGGGCCCGATTAAGGCCAGGAACTCTAATTATGCTACAAAGATGTGACAGACTGGATCACCCATCTGTACAACACACACACACACACACACACACACACACACACACTGAACGGTATCAGACAGTGCTAATAGTGAAAGTCCGTCCGTCCCGTCATGATTTTCATATGTCATATGAGTCACTTCCTCCTCCTTCAAATCATGTGATTTCAGACGAAAGTTTAAAAAAATAAAGGAAAATCTTTCACCTTGACATCCGAGAAGAACATCTTGAGCATGTTGGAGGATGGGTAGCGCGTGTAGAAGAACATCAGCTTGGCTTTCTTCAGGTGGTTGGGAGACAGGCCCTCCTGGATCTGAGGGGATCGGCGGTTAAGGAAGCGGAGGTTTTCCAGAGTGCCACAAT
>NW_021941230.1:5856858-5916858 GCF_902148845.1 Salarias fasciatus | reverse complement strand
TAGAGAAACAACAGTTTTTTTTTTTAATTCGACATGGTTGACACAGGACCAAAAAGGATATGTTCAGACGCTCATCCTTATGTGCATTCATGTCAGGAGCATAAGAGGGGGAGAGGCAGAGATGGGGAAGTCCTGAAATTGAAGTCTTTATTTTGGGCTACATTTTGTGTTTGAAAAGTAGGGGACGGAGCTACGGTCCCAAACGTAAGACCTTTTCCCAAAATTTACGTCCCTCTAGCTCCACCCCCTTATGCCCCACGGGGCCGAGTCGGGTGGATTCTCGTTCAGGGTGACCCGAGCTTTTCTAACAGTGCTCTTTTTTAGGGCGTGGCTCCAAAATTTAAAACCGGTGTCTGACCCCGGCTCAGGAAATCAAGTGGGTGAAAGGGTTTCACCTCACGCCCCCCTTTTTTGGGCCTGGGGGGTCCCGACCCAAGACCGAGTTTCCACACCGCCCGGTAGAGCCCCTCCTGCCCTGCACAACACCGTTGACCCTGCCTTTCTCTGGGCTTCCGTTGCCGAATTACGGCAGGTTGAAGGACGCTGAAACGGGGTCCTCAGACAGAGGTCAAGGCATCGAGCTGTGAAAAAAGGGGGAACGCCTCCGTCTGGGATCTTCAAACTCTAGATTATGTTTCAGAGCTACTACTACATCTGAAATTTCAGCTCCTTCTGATGTTTTTTTTCTGAAAAAGTTCAGTTGTTTCCACTTGTGAATTTGCTTTCCCATTCTGTACTCTTATTACAGGGAAACTCTTCCACGCTTGGAGCTCTAGATTATGTTTCATGGCTACTGGTACATCCTCTGTGTGTAATTTCAGCCCTCTGGGACACACTGGAATGATGCGAAGGCCACAGGTCAAAGGTCAACCTCATCAAAACTCCTCCACACTTTCACCTAGGAAGGTGAAATTCACATTTTGTTAGTTTTACATGTGTCCATATTCCCTCTGTCAATTGCTGCCGTCTAGCCACAGTGGATCCCTTTCGGGGGGTCTTCTGAGTCCGTTCTCACGGGAAATTCCAAAAATTGCTTAATGGAGCATCTTTTGCTCATAACTTTTAAAATACTGCACCAAGATAGCTCAAAGCAGAAGGGAATCACTGTCTCTACACCCCATTTGTGTGTGCAAGCTGTGGTGGGACCCTTTGGGCAGGAGACACATATTGAAGCCTCATCCAAGTCCCTTTCAGAGTTATTCACCGCCACTTTCAGAGCTATTCAATGAAACGTGCGGCGTAGGTCAAAGGGCAACGGTCCGCAGGTGCTAGAGGGATGAGATCGCACACAGGTGTCAAGGACCCCCCACCCCGGGAGACACATATTGCACCCCCATCTCCCTAGCCCCGCCCCTTTCAGAGTTATTCACCGCCGAAGTCGGTAATGGCAGCTAACGGCTAAATCCATTAACTGCACATGTTCCTCAGGTGCTAGGGGGATCGCCTCTCACAGAGATGTCAGGGACCCCCTCAGGGACACACACATCCAACCCCCATCTCCCTAGCCTCAACCGTTTAGGAGTTATTCAAGCTGGAAGTTGGGATTAGCAGCGAACAGCTAATCACAGCTCACGCCCACTTTGTGCAGTATTTCTACAAGGTGGGCGGGGCTGACCCATGCCCACGGATGTGTAAGGTCTCCACAGACCAGGTGTGAAGGTTTGAGCCAGCTAGCTATCACTGTTTGGGAGCTATTAATGGAAACAGCTAAATTAGCTTCTTTTTTAGCCACAAAATGCTAGCATTTGCCTCATATGCATATTTCTACATGTCCCGGAGGGCTGAAAATCGCACCATAGATGTGTGATGGGACAACAAGGAATCCCTGAAGGTTTCAGCCCCCCACCTATCACCATTTTTTTTAGAAAATAAAAACGTGAAAACGCAAAATATCGAAATTTGCTTTTTATGGGTACTTCCGTTTGAGCTGTAACCACCACAGCCGGCACACATGAGCGCGGTGTGGAGAGGGTGATTTCATGCTGGTTTGAGCTCGTTTGGCGGAGTATTTCAAAAACGGCGCACAAAATATACTCCGTTAAGGTGTTTTTGAAATCTGCTCCTTCCAGCTCCCTAGAAAGGCTTCCGGTGGGGCTGGAGGACTGAGATTTCACACAGGGGATGGGGTGGCATTCCCGAGGCATAATCTTAAGTTTCTAGCTCAAAGCGTTGAGGGAGTTCTAGCCACGTTGACCTTTGACCTTTGGGGTTAGGAGGGTCCCAGAGGGCTGATAAACACAATGGATGTCCTGGCAGCCCTCATTCAGGATCTAGATTTTCAGCTCCCTAGCTCAAAGCGTTGAGGCATTCTCCTGTCTATCAGGCTGCAGTTCGGGCCTCTCACTGTGCAAGTGGAAACTGATGGATTTTTTTCAGTAAAATCTTCTAGAGAGCTGAAAATTCACACAGTGGATGTCCTGGCAGCCCCCATGCAGGATCTAGCGTTTCATCTCCCTCGCCGAAAGTGTGGCAGAGTCCTGTTGAGGTTGACCTCTGACCTTTGACCTTTGGTCTCGGCACAACCCGGGGGGGGGGGGGGTCCCAGAGGGCTGATATTTCACATGGGGGATGGGGCGGCATTCCCAAGATATAATCTGAAGTTTTCTGTCTCTAACTCAATGCGTTGTTTTCATCCTCTGGGGGAATCCCGATTAGGGTTACCTCACCTCACCTCTGTGTTTTCCAACCTGATCCCACAGAAATGCATGAAATGAGCATGCATTGTTAGTACCAGAGGGTCCCAGATTACGTGCTCCTGTCACGCAATATGCTGAAATTGCGTGTGGAGACTTTCAGTCTCCACTGAAAGTCAATTGGAATCCGTGGCGTGGTCTGGACACGCATTTTCAGCTTCAACGACGTCACTCCGTGAGTGTCGTTTCAAATTCTTATTACTTTTCCTGGGGTTGTTGTTTGCACTAAATAGATGTTCAACCGTGGATCTGAAATTTGATCTCGGCATTTAAAGGGGGCATACGCTTTTTTCACTTTGTGAAGAGTTTCTTATAGTATTATGTGTCGCCGTAGCCTCATTATGACGTTCAAATGTGAAAAGTGTCTGTTTCCACCGTGTGTTGCTGCACCACATTTTGTGAAAATGAAACGGAAGCTGAAATGGTCAAGTTTGAGTTTGGTCCGCTTATCCTGAAATAAGCGGGTTCAACTCCTCCCCCTGACTGTGCCCGCACCATGTGTGTGTGTGTGTGAGAGTAGGCGTGGACAGACACGTTCAAGTGCATACCTGGAGGCAGGCTCAGAAACAGCCTGTTCTGAGGAGGGCTCCTCAGAGCCACTTTTTAGACCACTGAAACTCCGAACAAAGGATGAATTTGGGGTGAACAAACTTAAATACTATGTTTTTGGGCTTCTGAGACCTATATGATATGACTGAAAAATATGTTCCCTTAAAACTCCTCTGAGCTGCCGACAAAAGTACAGAACAGAAATGCACTTTAATTACTGAATCTAATGTTAATCACTGACTGTGTTGCTTTAAGGACTGTTTGCATATTGTGACCTGATCGCTAGAATAACGCAAATAAAACAATTTAAATCACAAACTTGTCTTAATAACTGCAGTTGCAGATTGGTAACTCACCCTGAGCAGTCATCTCCTCACAGCTCTTAACATCTCATCTTCAGCTTGATTCCGCTGCAGGGCCTCCCAGACTCTTCCCTACTTTTCTTTCACATTATTTCTCACTGTTTGTAACATTTTATGACTCTCTTCTTACAATGAAAAGCGCCAAAACAGCAGAAAGACACATGACGGCCTATGTCCTTCGTTCAGCTTGTTTATGTCTGCTGAGGGGCGGAATGTTTACCATCTGATTTCCCTGCCCACTGAGAACAGTATCCATGGAGACAAACAAGGCCAGTGGAGACACCACAAAACCGAGTCAAGTACAGCGGGGCAGAGTCGAGTCTAGTAGAGTGGGGTAGGTGGAAACACGTCATATGTCAGTAGTATTAATTTGAGAGAACCAAAAAATTAAAGATGCACACTGTATGACTGACAGCAATAAAGCCTCAAAACTCAAAAAACTCAATCTAGATGTAGTGTATAGAAATAGATCATTTTATACCTAAATGTGAAGAGCTTATTCGCTGTGGTTGATGTGGGAAAAAAAAAAGCTGTGGTTGATGTGGGAAAAAAAAAAAAGCTGTTGTTGATGTGAAACAGGTCACTAAGGTTTGGAGAGATTCACATGGATCAAAATGTTCTGGGATAGAGGTAATAAGTTTTCAAACCATGCATCCTTCGTTTTTGTCTTTCCTCAGCAGAAGTACTCTAATCTTGATTTAACCAAAGGTTAATGGAAGTGAGACACATTTTTATTGACCTCTATATTACAAATCTAGCCAACTGCTTTGATCACTGTTCTAATAAACAACTTAGGAACTAATTATAAACATGCCATACAGTGTATATAGCACTGCTGGATCAGTTTCAGTATTATGAAAATTGTAAACAATACTGCATTTTAGGTGAACAGTATTTGTGAATGTAGTTGAAATGAATACTGCTGCTACCTATTTCCTAATAATAATTGTTTTATTAAGCAATTAATTATTACAAGGTGTGTACTCAGGTGACTTGCACAATAAATAATAGTCACCATTGACTAAAGTGTGAAACACTCATTTAATCGGACACCACAGCCCATCCCCCACTCCCGACAGGAAGCGTGTCTTCCTGGCAGCTCTGCGCATGCGCGTCAGTCAGTGTTGGAGGGAACGACAGCAGGACGCCTGATGGAGTCACCTTTAAAGGTAGGCAAAACTTTTTATTGGAAAAGCAGGGTTTTGTGCTGTGTGCCACCATCCAGTTGTGTAGTGAAAACGTGCCGCTTCCGGGTTTCTGATGAATTGGTGCAGATGGTCGGACCTTTTAGCCCTGATGCTAACGAGGCTAACGTGAGTGACAGACGCAGGTGCACTAATTAGCAGAGATGTGGACTCAGTCTGACTCGACTTCCACTTGAGACTCGAGTCTTTACTTGGGCTTGAGCCTTCTGAGTTGATCTGACTTTCTGCTTTCAACCAAACAGATTTTTTTTTTTAAAAAAAGGTATGCTAATTGACGCTCTGCAGTGCTCGCTCTCGCTCTCTCTCTCTCTCTCTCTCTCTCTCTCTCTCTCTCTCTGAGAACGTGTGTATGTGATGTGCGCGTGCATGCATGACACGACTGGATGTACTGCATTCTGCAATAAAGTGGTTTATTATGTACAGCATGCACTTTACATTGAGCTAACATTAAACCCCACCGCTCGCCGTAGCCCAGGTCGGGCGGTGGGGACGCAGAGTGACGGCAGGGCGAGACGCTGCTCCTCAGTGCCGATAAGACAAGTGTTGATTTCTGCCAGAAACTGATTTCTGGTCCGCAGGAGCGCACACAGCTGAAAAGTGCAGCTTCTGTGACTCTGTGAAAGTCTTCATCAGTCTCAAACAACCAGTTTGTTTATGATCATTGAATGATGTTTTGTGTGTGTGTTTGATAACCTCCTGTCTGTACAGTTGCCTTATCTCGCTGTCAAATAGGCTTGTTGGTGTTTCATCCCCCTTTTACTTCACAGACCTGCATATTCTTTGCAAAAAATGACTTGGTATCATGCCATCAATACATGTAATTAGCAAAATATCCATCTACATACAATACTAGAGACATGAATAATTTTTTGGTAAGCAAAAAAGCAGATTTTTACACTGTGATGGCCCTTTAGTCATGTTCCCAGTAGTAAAAAGTACTGGTTGTGTTCAAATGTGGTAAATCTGACTCTGCTGTGTTATATTAACTTATTTTGGGGCAAAATATCCCTCTATGTATAATACTAGAGGCATGAATCAGTTTGTGGCAGGTGAAGTAAGCTGATTTTGACACTGTGATAGCCCTTTAAGGCCCGTCCATGCTTCACATGTCCGCGTGGGTGTGCGTTGGTCCGCGTGACGTAAAAATCGTCATGAATTCCTGTCCGCTAGGGTCCGTGCGGACCGATCCGCGGACGTCCGCGCAGCAGCCAGAATTTGAGACCGCGTTGCGCATTGCGCGCAGGTCACGGAAGTGTGCGCCTGTGCCAGAGCGCCATAGCAAACAAAACATGACGGTAAAAGTGAAAGTAGACGGAGCTCCAGCCTGATGGCTCCACTTAAAGACACCGAAAGAGTGAAAAACTCGTGGAAAGAGAGAGAGACTGTCTGGAGGGAGGAGAAGGTCCGCAGACAGAAGTGAAAAAGTAAGTAATCGCTCCGGCGCCGCCCCCGCGATTCAGAAACAGAAAAAAAAAGGCTAAATAAACTTTAATATTTAAAGATAATGTACTGGCAATGTATGTGCTTAATTTTCTCTAAATAATCCGTAATAAAGGAGCAGATAAACAGTCTGTAGAGCCGGAAAAGCTTGTCGAGGCTGCGTGGATCACCACGCCTGCATGAGACGCGCACAGCTGAGCTCAAAATGTAGCATGGGAGAAAGCGCGTCCACATCAGTGGTGCGCGGACCTTCCAAAGCGGACGCGGAAACGCGTACATGTGAAGCATGGACCAGCCTTTAGTCAATTTTCAAACCGTGCAAAGCACTGCTTGGGATCAAATGACTCTGTTGAGCGATTTAGTAATTTTGATGCAGAAAAAAAGAACACATAGTGACACTTATCTTTATTAGCGTAAATACAAGCCAGATTAGAATCACCAACGAGCACCCACGATTTAACAGCGATATAAGGCAACTGGAGGAGGCTGTCAAACGCACACACAAACAACGTTTGATGATCATAAACAAAACTTGTTGTTTGAGATGGGTAGATGGGGGTATGTCACATCTGCCCACTGTCCAGGCAGATCGCTTCAACCCTCGGCATTAAAGTGGATTTAATCCTTTGTCTTTCCCATGTAAATGCCAAGCTAATAATGTAATTTGGAATTAAATAATTCTGAACTTCCATGTAACCGTGGCCACTGACACGGATTGTGCTCTATGCAGCAGTGCAGTCCCCCCCCCCCCCCCCCCCCCCCCCCCCCCCCCCCCCCCCCCCCCCGTGGGCACTGTATACTGTAGGACAGGGGTGCCCAACCAGTAGATCGCGATCGAGTGTCCCCAGGTAGACCGCGAGGTGCAGGGGGAAAAAAAAAAAGTTTGTGCGGTTAAAAAAAGAAGAAAGCAACAAGTGTGTGCACACGTTAGCGAGCGAGTGCGTGTGTGCGCATGCAGCACTCTCCATGAATGACAATCATGCCTGATGCACACTGGATGGGGTCCGGCTGCGAAACGGCTGCGTTCCACCTACGGAACGGAATCACCGCATCACCGCCTGCAGTGTCTCTGCAGTCCGCTGGAGGAGGTTGACAGATCTGTCGCTCTCCCCTGTAAACAATATGAAACCCGTTTAACTCAATAGAAAGCAGCCCAAACGGCCATCTCGGTTAAGAAATGCATATTAAAACTGTACTTGTGTAATAAAAGAACACGTCATAAACACAATCATTTCATCAACCCGTCCAACATGTTCAAAAAAGAAGCTTGACTTGGCAAAAACCTGCCCAATTTGAGAACACAGAGCCCCTCCGTTCATAGAGCTGTTTCATTTAATTTTGGAGCCGTTTGACTTTCCTGCAGTGACAAAGTACAAAACTGTTCATTCTTCTAATGCATATAATCACTACATCACGTTGTTTGTTCTGTTTTCTACCAGAGGAAGTAAAGAAAATAGAATATTACGGAAAAAACACGATACAGATTTTATTTTGGAATCACTTATTTTAGAACAAGTATCGCGTTACCTTCTGGTACTACTTGAAAAGTAGCTCTTGGCCCAAAAAAGGTTGGACACCCCTGCTGTAGGACAACATATAGTGAACCTGTCTATACAGCTGGAGCTCCCCCAAGTCCCATCCTGCACCTGATTCATTGAATGTTCTGAGCAGTTGCTCACATGCCCCACAGCAAAAACCGCCCATGGTTGAGAAGTTTCATTAAACTTCATATTTACCTTAAATAACAGAAAATACACAACCCTGTTCATGTACTGTTTCACTCTCTCAAACACATACACACACTTTCACTGTCTCAAACACATACACACACTTTCACTCTCTCAAACACATACACACAATGAGTTTGTTTTAATGATTATAGATTTTAAAAGTATATATAAACTGTCTACATTCGATGCGTCATTGCTTTGTTGTTTAAATCACTTGAGAAGACTCGAAACTGAAAGTATAAGACTTGTGACTTGACTTGAGACTTATTAGTCTCGACTTGAGACTTGACTCGGGACTTGATTGAAAAGACTTGAGACTGACTTGTGACTTGCAAATCAGTGACTTGGTCCCACCTCTGCTAATTAGTTTTGGGGGCAGGTGAGTTGAGGGGTGCGCTACACAGATTAGTCCAGGTCTTGGTGAACTTTTTTTTGTGAATGCCTTTACAATTTATGATAAAAACTAATGATAGTCTTTGAAGAAGGGGATGACTCATTGAAGAGTGAGTAGATTTTGCTGATTGCATTGACACAGATTTGCACTGAGATTTTCAATCAGTTAAAGTTTAAACTTTGATATAAGATAATGTGTTTAGTGTATTGTAATGAAAACACATTGTTCAAAACATTAAATTAAAAATTGTGTTCCAGGACTGCACATCATCAGATTTTGAAGAGGATCTATAAATGAAAACATTCATTTACTTATTTCAGGATAAACGGACCAAACTCAAACTCGGGCATTAAATAAGGAGATTTAACTCCTCCTCCTGACTGTGCCCCCACCATGCATGTGTGTGAGAGTGGGGGTGGACAGATGCGTTCAAGTGCATACCGGGAAGCAGGCTGAGAAAGAGCCTGTTCTGAGGAGGGCTCGTCAGAGCGACTTTTTAGACTGCTCAAACTCCGAACAAAGGATGAATTTGGGGCGAACAAAATTAAATACTATGTTTTTGGGCTTCTAAGACCAATATGACGTGACTGACAAATAGCACAATATGTTCCCTTTAAGTCTTGTTGGTTTTTTAAACTGTGTCTTGTTTCTGTTTCCAGCAGATGTCATCACCTGAAGTCAGCGAGCAGACTGTGGATGAGAGTGACAGATCTCAGGTAGGAGCCAGATTATAATACATGACTTAATCTCTCAGAGATTGGACAGTATTGGTTGTCTGTGTTGTATATAGTGGTTCAGTGAGTATGAATTGACGTCCCAGCACAGTCTAAAATCAGTCCAAGTAGGCTGTGTGTATAAGTACTTCTCATTAGGAGTGTAACGGTATTTGTATTCGTCCCGTACCGTCACGGTACGGGGGTCACGGTTCGGCACACACAATCACACGACGAATACACCAGTGAGTAAAAAAAAAAAAAAAATTCCAACCTTAGATGGCGGTAATGAGCCTAAAAGCTGCCGGCAACCACCATTATCACAGAAGAAGAAGAAGTAGAACAAGCAGGTCCAAACATGAACAAACAAAGAAGAAAGTACAAGCGGAATGAGAGCTGCAGCGTGTGGCGGAGCGGATTAAACGGGAGAGTATTTGTTCCGCGTGCGTTCCCTCATACGGAGTGACATGTGACGTGCCAGTAAACGGGAAGCAGTACAGTCAAAAAACCAGCAGAGAGGTGGTGGAAAAACACTTTTTTAATACAAAACCCCGACATAAAAAAACATTGGAGAGGCGAGATGGAACCAAATCGCGCAACAGCGAGTTGTATAAAGAGCTCCATAGCAGAATAGGAGCGATCGCCGGCTGGTGTTATGGATTAACTGGTTCCCGTGTTAACGAATGACGGCGGAGGTCTGTGTAAACACATGCTGATTACAGCAGTTGTTAAAGTAAGACTCACAAAAGACTTTAAACGTATACACTCACTGTAACTGTCGATAACCGACGTTCGCCAGAACGACTAGATGTTTCAGTCATTATTGGTCACAAGTTAACACGGGCACCAGTTAATTCGAAACATCGGCATGCAGCGCAGAGCTCACACCGAGACGTGTTGCTCCGCACGGCGGTGCTGCGGTCAGGGGAGCAGCCGCTCCTTCAGCAGCATATCATGGAGATTTTGGGACATTATTTGAGCAGATATCGGCAGATAAAGACTCTCTGCTTGGCGCTGAGGACTGCTGCTGCAGAGAGGAAGACCTGCAAGTTCCTCGTGAGACTTTGTGCGCATGTCACAGGGTCCTTGTAAACGAGGATTCATCGTGGATGCTTTGTATGCTGTACATGAATACACTCGCGTTTAATACTATTGTTTACAATCGGATTGAAAAAACACCATGTAAACTGGGCCAATAATGTGTTGCATGGGAAAGCTTGGGAAAAATGTTCTGGTACATTTGTGAGCTTTCTTTACTTTTTCCCCACTGTACCGAAAAACGTACCGAACCGTGACCCTTACACCGAGGTACGTACCGTACCGTGGCTTTTGTGTACCGTTACACCCCTACTTCTCATGTCTGCTGTTGTGATCACTCTGTCTGTTAGTTACCACACTACAAGTTTGGTTGGACTGACAAACTGGTGTGTTAAGGTTTCATCTAACGGGACGTCCCCAATTAGGTTCAAGTAGCAAGTGTGTGTGTGTGCTTTGAACGACCCCAAAAGTATAGCTCAACTCTCAAACTGGTGTCTAAAGGTTTCATCTAACAGCCGTCCCCAATTGGCTTTGGGTAGCAAGTGTGTGTGTGTTCTTAATGACCCCAAAAGTATGGTTAGACTGACCAGCGAAACTAAATTTAACTTGGTTCAACATCTGTTAACACTGAGCAGGTAAAATGTTCCCAGGCTTGGCATAAACGGAGCCACCTCCATCCTCACACACCTAAGTACAAACGTTAAGTGTTGTTGGTTTCTTAAATTGTGTCTTGTTTCTGTTTCTAGCAGATGTCATCACCTGAAATCAGTGAGCAGACTGTGGATGAGAGTGACAGATCTCAGGTAGGAGCCAGATTATAATACATGACTTAAAGGATAGGTTCGGTTTGAACAGTTTGCATGTTGTTCATGGAATGAAGTACAACAATATTCTCACCCAGAAGGCTTTTCTGATCCGAGCAGTGCTTTGGGAGAAAGTTAGATCCAAAATCGAGCAGTGCACATCCCTATACTGTTAGCAGATGGGGCATGTATTGTGCCGCTAGCAAAATGGCTTTAATCATCCAAAAACTTGTTAGTTTCACCAATATTTCATCATGGTCCACTCAGCCTCTTCTCCATGACAGCCCGGTGTCGCGAGATATGTCATATATGCAGATATGTTTGATTTGAATGTACTACTAGGTGTCCACATGTATCTATACACCTACAGCTAGATATCTATGTGTATATGTCTAGGCGGTAGTGTGACAAGAGCTACGGAAGCCCCAGTTTTGTTTTGTGTGTGTTTTTTCGACTGCCGATCCGAACGCATGTTTCTGATCCGTGCTCTTGGAATATACATCCTCACGAAGCCAAACAACTCTGGACTTCTTTCAAGCATATTACAAAGATTAATGTTTTTGTTGTTTTGTTGACCTCTGAACTGAAAGCTTTGTTTACGGCACCGCACGCATGTGTAGTACGACTCATTGTTTCCGGGGCAACCTGAGGCTGCACGCGGTGCTTTTTTTCCAGTGTAGTGTAAAATGGATGAATATCTGTCGGATGAAGTTGTTGTGGACGAGAACTTTGAATGATTTTCTCTTAAGCAAAAGCAGCATTAGCACTGGCAGTCGAAAAAACACACATACAACAACACTGCGGCTTCCGTAGCTCTCCTCACACTACCGCCAAGACATATAGACATAGATATCTAGATGTAGGTGTCTAGATACACATGGACGCCAAGTAGTACATTCAAATCGAACATATATCTGCATATATGACATATCTGGCAACACCAGGCTGTCATGGAGGAGTGGCGTGAGCGGACCATGATGAAATATTGGTGAAACTAATGAGTTTTTGGATTATTGAAGTTGTTTAGTGAGCGGCGCTACACATGCTCTACCTGCTAACAGTATAGGGATGTGCGCCGCTCGATTTTGGATCTAACTTTCTCCCAAAGCACTGTTGGGATCAGAAAAGACTTCTGAGTGAGTATATTGTTGTACTTCATTCCATCAACAACGTGAAAACTGTTTAAACCAAACTTATCCTTTAATCTCTTAGAGATTGGACAATATTGGTTGTCTGTGTTATGTATATAGTGGGTCAGTGAGTATAAATGACCTCCCAGCACAGTCTTAAATCAGTCCAAGTCGGCTATGTCTACAAGTACTTCTCATGTCTGCTGTTGTGATCACTCTGTCTGTTAGTTACCACACTACAAGTTTGGTTGGACTGACAAACTGGTGTGTTAAGGTTTCATCTAACGGGACGTCCCCAATTAGGTTCAAGTAGCAAGTGTGTGTGTGTGCTATGAACGACCCCAAAAGTATAGCTCGACTCTCAAACTGGTGTCTAAAGGTTTCATCTAACAGCCGTCCCCAATTAGCTTTGGGTAGCAAGTGTGTGTGTGTTCTTAATGACCCCAAAAGTATGGTTAGACTGACCAACGAAACTAAGTTTAACTTGGTTCAACATCTGTTAACACTGAGCAGGTAAAATGTTCCCAGGCTTGACATAAATGGAGCCGCCTCCATCCTCACACACCTAAGTACAAGCGTTAAGTGTTTTTGGTTTCTTAAATTGTGTCTTGTTTCTGTTTCCAGCAGATGTCATCACCTGAAGTCAGCGAGCAGACTGTGGATGAGAGTGACAAATCTCAGGTAGGAGCCAGATTATAATACATGACTTAATCTCTTAGAGATTGGACAGTATTGGTTGTCTGTGTTATGTATATAGTGGGTCAGTGAGTATAAATGACCTCCCAGCACAGTCTTAATTCAGTCCAAGTAGGCTGTGTGTATAAGTACTTCTCATGTCTGCTATTGTGATCACTCTGTCTGTTAGTTACCACACTACAAGTTTGGTTGGAGTGACAAACTGGTGTGTAAAGGTTTCATCTAACGGGACGTCCCCAATTAGGTTCAAGTAGCAAGTGTGTGTGTGTTTTGAATGACCCCAAAAGTATAGCTTGATTCTCAAACTGGTGTCTAAAGGTTTCATCTAACAGCCTTCCCCAATTAGGTTTGGGTAGCAAGTGTGTGTGTATTCTGAACGACCCCAAAAGTATGGTTAGACTGACCAACGAAACTAAATTTAACTTGGTTCAACATCTGTTAACACTGAGCAGGTAAAATGTTCCCAGACTTGACAAAAATGAAGCCGCCTTCATCCTCACACACCTAAGTTCAAACGTTAAAGGGATACTTCAACATTTTGGCAAATTGGCCCATTTAGCGCAATTCCTTCATCATTTTGAACAGCATACTTACTTTTTTTGTGAGGGCGAGCTATTGTTTATTCAGAGGTGAGTCGGGGAGGGTTTTCAGGAAGGACACAATGGAAGTGAATGGTATTTTTGCTTCCCCTCGTCAAACTCATCAAATACAAAATCCAACAACCCCAAAACACTTTAGTGGACACGTTATAATCTGCACATTCACTACGCTGTGGAACACCCACAAATGATATTGGAGCGTTACGACACTGAAGCAAATACTGGGAACTACTTTTTCTTTTGAAATCACTGTGTCCAGATGCCGTATTTAGTAAGTAGTTCCGTCTTAGCAATCTTCGCATAAACAACTCAATCTGGTAATTTTGCATTAATATTTCACAGCGTAGTGAATGTGCAGATTATAACGTGTCCACCAAAGTGTTTTGGCAGATGCATGGTTTTGAAAATCAAGGCTGTAAATGCAATGCAGCTTCCTCACTTCATGCAATGTGTGTTTATAGCTACATCAGCTATAGAAATACAGAATAAAAGAGACTGGATACTGTGCCTTCTTTTATGACTTGCTGACTTTTACACATTAGAGTAGGGCATTATCAAAATTTAGACTTTTAAAGGAATACTCCGAAGATTTTGGACCCACGCCCTATCCCGATCATTTACAGAGTTAGATAAGCTCATAAATACCTTTTTTGTGTCCGTTCGTCCAGTGCCTGGCTAACAGCTGTTAGTATCGTAGTTAGCTTAGCTCAACTACGGCAGGTGAAGAAGAGACAGAGCCAGACTGAGAAAGTGGACAAAATCCTCCTTCCGGTGGTCCAGGGGATGGCGTATTAGCACGTGAAGTAAATCCGAATGGTTATAAAACTTCTTAAAAGACGTGTTTTCTTTTCAATCCCTTAAAATAGCGTTTTGATACACACAGATCTGCACAAGCATAGTGCGCTGTGGAAGGATATACCAGGCGCACAGCGGCTGAGTCTATGCTGCCACTGCTGTGCTCCGGTATATCCTTCCGCAGAGCACTGCGCATGTGCAGGTCTGTGTGGATCAAAACATTATTTTAACTAATTGAAAAAAAAGCACATCTTTTAAAATGCTTTATAACCATTCGGATTTACTTCACGTGCTAATACGCCGTCCCCTGGACCACTGGAAGGAGGATTTTGTCCACTTTCTCAGTCCGGCTCTGTCTCCTCTTCACCTGCCGTAGTTGAGCTAAGTTAACTACGATGCTAACAGCTGTTAGCCAGGCACTGGACAAACGGACACAAAAAAGGTATTTATGAGCTTATCTCACTTTGTCAATGATCGGGATAGGGCGTGGGTCCAAAATCTTCAGAGTATTCCTTTAATAATTCGTTTAACATTACGGAAAGTTTTGTTATTGTACTTGAAGAGAATATCATGTTTGCTTTGTATTACTGCCTGCCACAGGGAACACAACAGCTTGCCAAACTGGGCAAAGTGCTTTTGACAGTGGAGAAGGGGACCCTCTCACAGTGTAAAGGCCAGGCCCTTGACGACATTGAGATTGACCCTGAAGGTATGGATGTGTGTATGTTAGTATAATTAAGGTTAGATGTACGCCATGGCTAATATCTCATGAGAAATGCATCATCACTGCCATTTAACTGTAACATACTCTTGATGCTGTATTTGGTTATTTAAGTATAATCATTTCCTCCCTGTCTTGCCACATCACATTTTTTTTAGAAAATGCCTTCTGAAACGGTTGAGTTTGAGTGTGGTCTGCTTATCGTGAAATGAGCGGATTTACCCTGCTGTTCAAGTGCATATCGGAAAGCAGGCTCAGAAACAGCCTGTTCTGTAACTTGACATCACCTTTTCACTTTTCTTTATAGAGATTTCACAGATCCATCTTAGAAGAGACAACTCTAAACGTAAGTGGGATGACACTGAGGTACGTGCTGTGGAAAGACACATGATGGACTTCATACATACTTGCAAGGTACCACGCAAGATGGACTGTCTGCAGTGTATCAGGGCAGAGCCCGACACACTGAGAGACTGCAACTGGACTGGTGTAAAAAATTATGTCAGAAATCGAATCACTGCTATGAAGAAAAAGGCTTGTGCTAAACAATAAGAGCCAGTATTTGATACTTTACAGATCATTCATCAAATCATCCTTTTCTCTTTTGAAATAAATTGACTTCTTACCTCTTACTTATATGTTTCTACCCACAGAAATAAGAGCCAGTTTTTGTTAGTTTTCAGTAATTCATCAGCTCATCGTTATCTTTTGGAAGAAATAGACTTGTTACACGCTACCTATATGTTTGGAACCACATAAATTGTTGTTCTGAGCTTTGATGTTCACACATTGTTTCAGTAAAACACATTTTGACAGCATACCTTAGTTTGTTGGGTGATGTTTATTTTCATGCAAATTTGATTCTGGTTCCAATGTGGCTAAGATATTCAGTCTAAATCTTATTTAGAACAAAGTGTTTCCTGTAGAATTTTATTGAATCTCAAGTAAGTCAGTAAGTAAAATTTATTTATAAGGCGCTTTTCACAGATCATCCGTCACAAAGTGCTTCACAGTGTAAAAATCACAAAGAGGTCAAAGACATTACACAGTACATAAAAACAAGGAGATTAGAGTATGTGTTACTGCCGAGACAGCGCTGACCGGGGGTCTAGAATGCCTTCTGAAACAGATATGTTTTTAAGAGTTCCTTGAAAGCATCCACTGAGTCCAGGGAGCAGGTCCGGAGGAAGCTCGTTCCAGAGGCGCGGCACAGTGGATGTAAAAGAGTATTCACCCCTGGTTTTAAAACAAGCATGGGGAACTCTCAGAAGGTTCCGATCAGATGACCTGAGGCTCAACTGTTGTTAATAGTCCTTACAACATAAAAATTGCTAATATGGCAAGGACTGGCCATTACTTAAGCCATTGTCCTTCAGTTGTTTTGGTTTCTATTGAAAAAGTTAAATAAGAAAAAAGTTAGTGCATTTCTGTAGATGCCAAGAGCTACTCAGGAGCAGTGTTGAGACTGAATTTGATGGTTGAATATTCTCATAACTCAAACATAACAAAAATACATGCTAGAATTACTTTTATGGACTTTTGTCCCCAAAGGAATTTGAGGCACCTAAAAGTGACTTTTATGAGTTTGTGTATCTGTGTACAGTTGAAGTCCTCAAAATGGACATTAAAATTATTTGTCCCCAATCTCAAGGTAAAAATTCAAGTTGGACAAAAGTTGTTTTAAACTAAAATCCCAGGTGATTTTCATCATCTGGGTGTTCCCGGTGATACATTACACTTACCGGCATCTCTCTAAACCATTCAGAAAGTGGTGTTCCCAAAAGTAGGGTATTTTGATGTGCGCCCCCAAAGAGGACATAAGGCAGTATGTGTGTGTGTGTGTGTGTGTGTGTGTATGTGTGTGTGTACTGGGTGGGGGTAAATTCATAAATGAATGGAGGACATCTGCTCATCTTTGTACAGAGGATTAAAGATGCACAGAGCTGAGAGTGTGTGTGTGTGTGTTTGTGTGAGCCATTCAGGTGAACGACGATCGATAGCAAAACACCCTCCGCTAACTCAACTGGCTTTCCAGTCACCAACTATTGACATTTTCCTCCCGATCGTGCAGTTTATGAAAGCGAGTTTATGTGAAAAAATGTAAACTTTTTACCAGAAAACTGAATTTAAACGAATTAATCTCTTTTTTGTGTATTTTTTGTCTATTTATTATATTTAACTATTCTGTGTATTATTTTAGCAAAAAAAAAACCCTTAAAAACTGTTTTTTTTTTTTTAATTTACCGCCCAACATAAATAAAGAGGGCTTATGATGGTCAATATCTTTGAAATACTAATGTCCGATTTCAAAGATTTCTGTTTTATCTCTTTGAATAAATGAATGGGGGGGGGGGGGGGGGGGTAAGCATTTTGGAATGAAACGGCTCCGGAGGATCAAGAGACGTGTCAAATATTTCTCTCTGTCTGTGTTTTTTATTTAATTAAAGCGACGTCTCAATCGGCTTTGAAGGCGAAACTGTGATCAAAATCCTCGTCGCACCTGCAAGGAGTTCCTATTTGTCAACTTCAAAGTCTTATTCGTCTTTTTCCACTTTGTTCTCGCGCGCGCGCGTGTGTGTTTGTGTGTGTGTGTGACGGGAGAAGCCCTCTCCATATGAAAGGTTAGAAAAGATAAACAGCTACCTGCAAACACCTGTCCCCACACACACACACGCAGCTGCTCGGCGACGGGTAATGAAAGTCGAGTCTTCGGAACTGAACGTTTAAGATCTTCTCGACTCGACCCACACACACACACACACACACACACACACACACACACACACACACACACACACACACACACACACACACACACACCTTTCCAAATCTGCCATCAATGAGGCCAAAACCTGCTCCTCTTTGAAATATGATTAGCTTTGAGCTCCTATGTACAAGGTCTTCACACACACACACACACACACACACACACACACACACAGTGAAATATGATTTGCTTTGAGCGTTTATGTACAAAGTCTTTGTGATGAAAGAGAACCTAACAGCGCAGGAGTGTCTCAGACAGTGGAACCACTGTGTTGAACGGGGGGGGGGGGAGGGGGGTTGAGGGGAGTTGGGGGGGTCTAGGGGGGGGGGGGGGGGGGGTTATTCGGGTGCCTTTCTCAGCGCCTTTAAACGCCTCAACCTGCTGCCCGGACTTAAAAGAAGCGTGCGACCCGTTTAATCAACCCCCCCAACCCATCCCATCCCTCTTCTAAGATCTGGAGAGTACGTTTCATCTTCGGCGAGGAGACAAGAGGAACCAATTACCGCGGATTAATTGATATTAAAGACTCCCGTCTCCTCCGCCCGAAATGAAAGGTACACGGTTCGATTCCCTGAATCAAGCTGAACGATTCAGCAGAGGAAGGATACGGTGCTGCCCGAGTACGGCGAGATGTCGGCCATGTCCTGCAGGTCGCCACACTCCGACTTGATGAGGGACAGTGACAGGCCCTCGGCGCCGTGCTGGCTTGGCGAGCTCTGTCTGTGGTGGTGGTGGTGGTGGTGGTGGTGGCCCAGGTGGGTGCCGCCCAGAGACGCCATTTTGGTTCTGAGACTGACGGTCTCCCGAGCGATGTCCATGGAGTCGGGAGAGGACCGATGGTGGTCCTTGGGAACTGAGGGGTAGCCACCAGCGCCGCCGCCACCGTGCGACCCCAGCGGGCTCTGGAAGGGGTAGCCCATGAGGGGGAGCGGGAACGGGTGGCGGAAAGACGGTGGGCTGAAGCCGAGCGAAGCCGTGAGCGGCGAGGGGTGGAGGGAAGGGTGGTGAGGCGGAGGCGGCGGTGGGAGGGACGGGTTAGCGCCTTCACCCGCACCGCCGCCGCCGCTCTTGCGCACCACCAGTGGCAGCGCCTCTGTCTGGTCATTGGGCGTGGGCACGCCACTCAGCCGACCGCTCAGGCCCCCGAAGGAGTCGAGCGGGCTGGGGACGAGGACGTCCCCGAAGCAGTGCAGCCGCTGGCCGGACGAGTGGTAGCTGGGCGTGGGGCTGCCGTCGCCGTTCAGGCCGAGCGCCAGGGAGCCGCCGCCGCCGCCGCCGAAGCGAGGGTCGGGGGTGAGCGATGGCAGCGGGCCGAAGGGCGGCGGACACGAGGACGAGGAGTTGGAGGAGGAGGAGGGCGCGGCCGGCGTGCCACCGTGGAGGTGACCGCCGCCCTGCTTCGGCGAGGAGAAGCCCTTCACCACCGTGTCGACCACCTGCGACACAGCGCAGTTCAGCTCTTGCTTCAGAGTCTCCGCCAGCTGCCTCCCTCCTCCTCCTCCTCCACCTCCGCCCCTCCTCTTCATCCCCCTCTCCCCGCTCCGGTCCTCCTCCTCCCGGATGTCCACGTCTTCCTCCAGTTCGCCGTCGATCAGCGCCTGCTCCCGGAGGAGGGCCCGGGCTCGGTCCAGGAACAGCCCTGGGTCTAGCTCCGACAGGTCATCGTGGCCACGCCTTCCCCGTCCCCGGTCCCGGTCCCGGTGCCGCTCCTCCAGCCCGTCGGAGCGGATGCTGTCCTCCGACAGGTTCCCGTCCTCCTCTCTCTCCCCGCCCCGCTCCGCCTCGCCGTTCTCGCCGTTCTCCTCCTCCTCCTCCGTCTCCGAGTCGTATATCTGGTAGAACTTCTCCTGGAGCTGACGCAGCTGTTTCTGCGCAGAGAGAAAAACATTTCAGCACTTCGATCTTTGATTCTCTGGATCGAAATTCAACAACCAACAAGTTTTGACGGCGGATCTGGACGTTGGACTGACCTGCATGTCCTCCAGCTGCAGCTTGAGCTGCCGCCGCTCCTCCTGCCGCTGCTCCTGCCGGGAACACACCAGCTGCGTGAAGCTGTGCTGCTGCTGCGGCAGGCGCTGCTTCCTCTTGTTCTCCCGGTAAACCTCGCCAGCGCCACGCGAACCCGGCGAGCTCAGGAGGCCGGAGGGGCAGCCCAGTCCGTGATCGCCATTGTTGCCACTGTTGTTGGTGTCGTTCTCGCGGCCGCGGCCGCCGCCGCCACCGCCGTCTAGGCCGTGCTCGCCGGCGCCGGGGCGGACCAGTGGCGAGTGGCTCATGCCGCGGATGATGTTCTCCACCCGGGCCCGCTTGGCCCGCAGGTGCTCGTCCGACAGGCGGTCCAGGTCGAAGGAGGACAGCGCGAGCGGCTGGGTGGGCGGTGGCGGCGGCCGGCCGAAGGAGGAGGAGGACGAGGAGGACGGCGGCAGCGGAGGGGGGAGGGGCGGGCCGGGAGACAGGCAGTCCGACGGGCTGTCCCGGTCGCGCGACGAGTTGCTGCAGGCGTCCTCCGCCTGGATCTCCGAGCCGCCGCTGGAGAGCGCGCCGCTCCCCTGCCGGTCAAACACGCAACTTCTATCAGTCAGCAACTAGTTGCACCAATTTCAGTGTGTGTGTATGTGTGTGTACCTGAAAGCCCGAGTCACTGCCGCCGTTCTTCCCCATGTTGCCCTTCAGCAGCTGGGAGATGATGGTGGCGCCGGGGAAGGGCATGATGGCGTCCTCGTAGGAGTTGGCCCTCTTCAGCAGCTTCCGCAGGACGTTGGACTTCTCCCCGTCGCCGTGGGCGACCAGCGGGCCGTCCCCGTCCTGCTCCTGGCCGTGCGCCTGGCTCATCCCGTCCGGCGGCGGGCTCTCGCGGGCACGGGCGTACGCGGCGCTGCCCACCGTTCTCTTCACCCCGATGTCGACGCGCCGGCGCTTGGTCTGCCTGGTTAGGAGGGCGGCGCCGTCATGATCGGGCATCACGCAGGGCGGCTCAAGCGCACATGACCGGCGGTCCTCTCAGACCTCAGGGAGACCTGGCGGGGGCGACACGCCATAAGAAACCGTCAGAAAAAAAAAACTCAAAACACCGTTTCCCAACGAGAAGTAGCGCCTGCCTGTTTGAACCAGAACAAATTTCCCGTTTCCTCCTCATCGCATGAGGGCTAACCTTGATTTCTGCATCTCGTGAGAGGCTGCCTCAGAATCGACAGCCTTTATTTCTTGTAACTTTCACTCTTTTCACAGTTTTCTGATTGGAGAAGCTTTTTCTTTCTAAGGGCTTGAACTTTGTTTGGCGTTGATGCTGTTGGTTTTTTTGCATTATATAACGTGGCGAGCGCAGAGAGGAGGGGGACTCCTGCGGTGGCATTGTTGGGAAATAACCTGAATTATCGGCGAGGAGTCAGACGTGTCGAGAGGGACTCGAGGTCGCAGCGGCAAATCGAGGAATCTGATTGAAACTTTAAGAACGCTTCCTGAAAGCGGAGCTAATAAAATCCGCCATTTGAATACGTGGAACGCGATCTCCTCAGCGTTTCTCCACGTTTGCATCTGCTTTGCAAGAGATTTCACGGGCCGGAGCGGGGAAATGCTGCACGAATTCACACTGCAACAGTTTTTTTTTCCCTTTTGTATCGAGTTTTTAAAATGAGTTTGAAGAGGAAAAGTAGAAAAACTGCTCCGACACACACTAGTAGAAGAGATCCTTTAGTTTGAATGAGACTGTCTCAAAGCAGAGGTGTTCAGTGACCCACACACACACACACACACACACACACACACACACACACACACATACACACACACACACACACACACACACACACACACTGCATTATGAGTTCATCTCATCTCCACAGTTCAGATTCAGTCCAAAGAGCATCAAATCCAGAGTTTCAACAACTTCACCTCGCCTCATTTCGAATCAAACCCCAAGCTGCACAAACTTCCACACCTTGAAAGAAGATGTGAGAGAGTGTGTGTGTGTGTCGGTTTTAGGTTTTTTCTTTTTTTGCGTCAAAACTGAAACTTTAGCGAGACGCTGAATCCGTCGCGCTCGCGCCGCAATTGAGAAGTGAAATGGGAAATGACAGAATAATCACAGTAACGGTCGCGTTTAAAAAAAAAAAGAGAGAGAGAGAGAGAGAGAGAAAGAGAGCGAGCGAGTGTGAAGTTGTGATGAAGAGATATTTTCCAGCGAAAACTCCGAGATGGAAAAAAAGATTGTTGGAGGGATAATAGAGCATTAGATTGATTACAGTTTCCTCTCATCTGAAAGGAAAATATTGACATGAATCAGTGTATAATACGCCGTGTGTCTTTGGAGTGGCCGCGCGCGCTTTACGCGCAGAGATCGCCTCTGATCCGAAGGCGCACGCCGCGCGTATAGGGACGTTTTTGGGATGTTTGTCATTTTACAAACGCCGATCAATCTGCGGCGAAAACACGACTGACAGCAGGAGGAGCTGCTCAGATCCTTCCCTTTGGAGAAAGTTTGAGTTCTTAGGTTTGAGACGTTTAAAAAAAAAAAACGGGAAAAAAGTGTTAGAAACTGATTCTTATTGTTGTTTTAAAAGCTGAAAACAGCACAGGAGTTGAGGAAACATTGAGCAAATAATATATTTAAATATATTTTGTTTGGAATTGTTACTAATTTCAACAAAAATCATGAAAAAAAAGAAAGAGAAACGCGTCAGATCAGAGAAAAAGCGAGATTAAAACCGAACCATCTGCTCTGGAAGTTCACTCAAACCCGCACGGTGCGCTCGGACCGATCGCGCACATCCGAGCTGAGGAAGAAACGCGTAAATAAATGTTAAAAAAAGAAACACAAGTGTTCGTACTTACTTCTCTTAGGAACGATTCCCCCCCGAAGAAACCCCGAGTCGCTCCGTGGAAGGAAGAAAAAGACGAGAAGAAGAAGAAGAAAGAGATCCGGAGAGCCGCTCAGATCACTGTCTACTGCTGCGAAGTGGAGACGGACGCGTGCGCGCGTGCGCGCAGGAAGGAGAGAGAGAGCAAGAGAGAGAGAGAGAGAGAGAGAGAGAGAGGAGGAGGAGGAGTGTCTGCTCGTGCGCGCCGCTCTCCTCCCGGGATGGGAAGTGTTCAGTAACCGAGCGCTCCCCGCTCCGCGCGCCGCTCTCTCTCCGCGCTCTGACCGAAGACTCGCGCGCTGCTGCTAAGAAGCAAGAAGAAGAAGAGACGCGCGCGACGCTGAAGGATACGTGAAGACGCTGCGTCACTCCCCCCCCTCCTCGTGAGGTAACCGCTCCACCTGACCAATAAGGACGAGGCGATGGATTTTTTTTTTTTATTTATAAGGAGTGCGACCCCCCCTAACCCCCCCCCCCCCCCTCTATGAAAAAAAAAGAAAGAAATCAACCAGGCGGAGAGAGGAGAGAGGAGCGGAGGGTAAAACTGGAAGTCACTTCTCAATATTACTTCTTTTATTTATTATTTTCCACATTTGCTAAAAGTTAATAAAGTTTTTTTTCCCCTTTTTCTTTTTAACTTGCAGCCAGTTTGTCAGTGAAATCATATTCTAAACTCAGCCGCTCGTGCATGCGCTCATTTAAAATAAAGTCTCGCTTCCATTTCATTCCATTTGTTTGTTTTTGTCCCTTTTTATGATCGGAACTTTTTTTTTTTTTTTTTTTGCGTAATCCCGTGCGTAAAGTTCAGCGCGTGCAGATAAATAAATTACCTGAGACTCGGAAAGTCCCGTCGCAGCCGCGGAGATCAGAGATCAGGGGTCAGGGGTCAGGAAACCCCCGGAGGATAGGTCATGTTTGAGTTCAGACGCTTCATCTACCTAAATCTGGAAATTCTAACGCAGTTGCGAAAAAAAATACGCACGAGGATTTTCTTTTTAAATCTCGGGCCTTTAAAAATTACAGATATCTAAATTATTGAATAATTAAATGAATTGTTTGACGATCTTTTTGGAATTATTACAGTTCGGTTTGAATAAATTGTAGGAGTTTGAGCGCGTTTCTCCGAGCGTCCCTGTCTGAGTGGACGGCTCGAGGATGGAAATACACACTCTCACACACACCTTTCCGGTCAGAATCCACAAAACACTCGAAACGGGAGCAGAAACACACCTGTGCGATGTAGAAAGATGGATTTATTACACAGATACTGATAAAATGAGAAAAGAACTCCGTCTATATCTGAGAAAACTGAGATTTCTCTTAAATTAAAGTGTTAAAAGTAGAAAAAAAGATGCGATCATTTCTCCGCATGTTTGAGTTTCTGCTGCGGATCATTCGCGTGTTTTTCCTCCGAATGAAACCAGCCCGGAATGTCCGCAGACTCAAGCGGGATTTGCAAATATCTGCGTTTTTTCTTCTTTCTCTGTTATGTGGAGGCATGCCAGCGCGTGTCCGCTCCGTGCGCGGCAACCTAATGACAATCTGGCTTTGAAAATAAATATGTGAAACTTATTCTGAGGAGAGAGTTGTCTAAAATGTAGTTCTTCTTCAGTTTTGAAGCTGAATTCAGGTGTTTTCTTTGGAATTACGCACGAAAGTTTGGGACAATTTATCCCTCGTCGCGTGGTTTCATCCTCCAGAAGGGCACAAATATTCAATTCTTTAATTATAAACGTGTCCCCCGAGGAGACGGAGGTGTGTGTGTGTCGTGCGTACAACTCCTCGCATGCAAACCCGCGGCCCCCGTCGCCAATTAATTTTTTTTTTCTTTTTTTTTTTGCGCAGACACGGCAGCTCTGTCCGCTTCACAATGGCGGCGGTGGAGGGGGGAGCGTGTGCGTGTGTGTGTGTGTGTGTGTGTGTGTGTGTGTGTGTGTGTGTGTGTGTGTGTGTGACCTATTTGTCTGTCTGCGCCCTGGGTGATGCCTCCCTTTAGTTTAGTAACTAAAAAAAAAAAAAACCAAAAAAACGATTCAACTTCTTTTTTAATAGATTTACGCACACAAAAAAGACGCATTTTCAGACTCATTATGACTGATGGAGAGATGCGCGTGTGCGTGTGTGTGTCAGAGAATCATGGTATCCTAGAAAAGAGGAGGAGAGGAATAAAATGAAACAAAAAAAAACATAATTACAGCAAAGTATCACAAAACAAGAAGATCCACTTGTTGTTTTCAGACTGAAGTGGAAACTAAATGAAGCAATGATTAACTCTGTGTTTACTTACCTGATGTGACAATGACCCCGACGTGCGTGTGTTTGTGTGTGTAGACTTGCTCAATGATGAATATTATGGTGTCATATTACAAAAAAAGCCAGAAAATAGTGAAAAAAGAAGAATGAAGCTGTGACGGAAGTGTGAAAGTATGTGTCTTGGTCCCTAGAACCTCCATACACACTTCCTCTCTTTCTTCTGAGGAACACACACCCGAGGTAGAACACACACACACACCTGAGAATAGGGAAATAAAGCGATGCAGATCTGGGTTTATTTTATTTTTTTATTATTTTCTCTCCTCCTCCGTCTCTTCATATCCTCCGCCGAGCCACTCCAGGATGAAGTAGCGGATCTTAAAGCGCTTTGAAAAGACGAGTATTGTGGCGAGAAAAACGAGAGATCTCTTCACGTTCAAGTCTTTAAGTTAAAGAGAGAATAAAGGGATGAATTCCAAAAGAAGAAAAGAAAAAAAAATGTGATTTTTCTTCATTGGTGTCCTCAAAAAGTTCACTTTTTTCCTGAAAGGACAGACATGTGACACCAAAACAGACGTGTGGATGAAAAAAACAGAAAAATAGAATAATAGAGAGAGAGAGAGAGAGAGAGAGAGAGAGAGAGAGAGAGAGAGAGAGAGAGAGATGATGGAGGGACAGACAGAAAGACGTCGGCTCTGCCCTCCATCAAGATGCCATTATTCAGGACATTAGCGAAGGAGAGCTAAAAGCTCTCGCTGTCGAGGAGGGTCCCAGGGTCCTCTCTGAGAGCCCTGACACACACACACACACACACACACACACACACACACACACACACACACACACACACACACACACACACACACACACACACACACACACACACACACACACACACACACACACACACACACACACACACACACTGTAGCCGGAGAGCTTCCATATAGCTCAGGTGAATGGTCTGCATCAGGAGGTATGGAGGCAACACAAAGAGGACGGAACCTTGGTTCGTTTCCCAGCGTTTCAGGGGGAGGAAAAAGAGGGGTGCGCTGGGAGAACATGCAGTCTCCAGACTCACTGAGGAGACACATTTGAGATGCGGTAGGAACAGTTTTTTGATGTTCTAGAGGAAATGAGAGATTTTCATAGTGTTTTGGGTGTCTGTTACCATGACGACGTAGCTGGGAGCAAGAGGGAACAAGTTTTTGAAAATGACGCAACTCCCTCTTCGTGGAAATGAGGGGAAACCCAACAACAAAAATTGCAACTTTTCTGATGCACG
Source organism: Salarias fasciatus (assembly GCF_902148845.1). Taxonomy (NCBI): domain Eukaryota; kingdom Metazoa; phylum Chordata; class Actinopteri; order Blenniiformes; family Blenniidae; genus Salarias; species Salarias fasciatus. Next base: position 5,890,829 of record NW_021941230.1, on the reverse strand, counting down.
CTAACCCAGTGGGAATGACGAAAACGCTTCTTTTGACAACGCTCCGTCTCTGTCTCCATCGAAACGGGGGGAAAACGCAACTTTTCTGAAATGTTCAGACTTCCTCTCGCAACTTTTTGAAATTGTTCCAACTCTTGTTATCTTGGAAATGGACAAGGTGCAACTTTTCAGATGTAAATGCAGCTTTTTTTCAAAATGCTATGATTCCATGGAAAAAGTTGCAACTTTTCTGATAAATGCTCACCGAGTAGAAACGATGAAAACGCAACTTTTGAAAATGCTCCATTTCTGTCTCAGTGGAAAATGCAGCTTTCCTGAAATGCTCAGGCTTCCTCTCACAACCTTTTGAAATTGTTCCATCTTGGTCACATTGGAAATGAAGACGACGCAACTTTTCAGAGGAAAACTTTTCTTTTTTCAAAATGCTGCAACCTGAATCTCCATGACATCAAGGGAAACAAATGCAGCTTTTCTGATACATGCCAACCCTGTTGACATGACAGAAACATCATTTTTTGAAAAAGTTTTCTGATTAATGCTAACTCGGGGGAAATGACAAATGAAACTTTTGAAAATGCTCCATCTCTGTCTCTGTGGAAATTGGGGAAAACACAACACTTCTGAAATGCCACCTCTGATCATGCGCACCACAGCTAGGAATGCTTACCTCAAAAAATCGGTAGGACAAAATGTATTTACTGAACTTAAAATTGAGGAAAAATGTAAAGAGGATTTCTTTAAAAAGACTGCGGCTTTTTATCAAAAAATAATTCTTATTGAAAAGCTCGAGTCGTTTAGATCTTGTTGACACAGCAACTTTTTCATTGTGTTTTGCGTGTCCGTTTCCATGACGACGCCACTCCGAACCCCTGAGAACACAGCTTTTTGGGAACGGCCACCAAGGTGGAAGTTTTTGAAAACTCCCATCTCCATGCAAACAGAGGGAAAAAAATGCAACTTTCTGAAAACACACCAACTCCGTCTCCACGGAAACCGCTGTAAATAACTCTCCTGCGCATGCCTCATGATGGACAGCAACATCTTCCTCCAGAGAGTCGTGACTCCCAGACCCTCCTGGAATGTGGCAGTTTTTGAAATAGCAGTTACAGTAATTACAATCCAACTTGTCGTTGTCCTCCCGTTGTTAGCGTATCGTTCTTTTTGTGGTGACGGAACAACAGTAAACTAAAGTACCAACTTGTGACTCAACATGCTAGCACCTGTTTCCCACTGGCCTAAAAAACCCGTTTAAAACCCGCTAATGATGGCAGTGGGCAGGTTACGAACTACGGGGGGGGGGGGTCTCAGCCCCCTTTGATGAGACATGAGCCCCCCCTGAAAACATGATTTGTGAAATTTTGGAGGGGCCCCTAAATATTGGCAAAATGCTTTTTCCTCCGTGTATTTCCTTTATTCTATAATTATTATTTTTGTATGATCATAATCATGGATCATATGCAGAATTAGGGCATTTTTAGTGTATGACTTGCGCATCCCTATTTCACTTTAATAAAGATGCTGGCCTGCATGCAGTACTTGTCGTCGCTATTGAAGCGTGGGGGCGCTATGCCTTAAACATCACTTTAAGCAGACGTACTGGACCTGAGGCAAACATAAGTGAGCCCCCCCAACAGCCGCGGTATAGTTCGCACACTGGCAGTGGGAAAGGGTTCAAACGGGATTCTCACCCGGGTTTTAATCGGTTCGCCTCCGGCTCGGCTCGAGTGTGAAAGCCGGACCCTGGTCGACGCGGTCATTTACCACGCACCGTGGCTACGTTAGCGTGCTTGTTGTTTTTAGACACAGCGTGAGAGATTCTTCGTCAAGATGACCCAGTATTGGCAAGATCATGAGATAGGAGAGCTTCTCCTGAGATTCGTCGACAGGTACCGGGGACTGAGCTCTTGTGCATTGTTTACTTTCGCTTTGCTCCGTCACACTGATGATGTCATCAACGCGGGACACTATCATCGTGGGAAAATACAGCCACGCAGCTCACCTCCCGGCGATTAAACCCACATCTGCAGGCGGCAGGAAAGGCGTCAACTGCTGATTGTTAGTGGGTAGACCCGTGTTTTTTTATCCGCTAGTTTCAGTTCATCTTTATTTATAAAGTGCCGATTACAATGTCGTCATTTCTAGAAAACCCAACAGATCCACATGATCAAGCACAGGCAACTGTGTAAAGGAAATCTCCCTTTTAAAAGGAAGGAACCTGCAGAATCAAGCTGGGAGGTGGAGAAACCTGCAGAACCAGGCTCAGAAACCTGCGGAACCAGGCTCAGAGGTAGACATTTTGACAGTAGTCAACAACATGTAGTTTTGAAACATTACATAAAAGAAAGGAGAGAAGTGAAGCAACAACTGGGAGCCGGTTCCACATGGTAGGATGTGTTAAGAAACCCACTTGTACCCCCTGGGTCTTGGTTATTTCAATCAATGGATCAGCTGTTCTGATTGATGCCCAGTTATAGAAACTGCTTGCTACACATCATTAAAGCATCAAACTGACTAAATGTGACACAGTGTCACAAAAACTGGTGCATTTTCCTCTAATTTCCTTGTAGAGTCCTCAAATCATATATTCCGGAGATACTGAATATGTAATGTTGAAGTTCCTCTGATTTAGAAGAAACTTTCAAACCAATGCCTTGAATCCCAAATTCTGTTTGTTAAAAACTGCAGGATGTTTAGATCGAAAAGATATTTGTTTGAAATCAGAAAAACAGCAGTTTAGTTTTACTTTTCCTCATTCTTACTTCCAAGACAGCCAAAAAAAAAAAACAAAGTTATCAGCTCCAGTTAGAGATGTTAATTTAATTTATTCATCATAAATAATTGCTGCAACCCTTTAGCTTCCTGCATCATTAAAACAAAGATTCTCTCCACACTGGAGTCGCCCTCATGTCACCAAGTTTCCACCCATTTCCCAAACTTTCCTCCGAATTATTTCGCAGGATATCCAGAATTCACTAGATACTCTTGTCTTTTTGTTGTTCTTTTTTCAATGCAGCTTTAATTTTTCCCTGTTTTTTTTAATCAGTCAGTTTTTATTCATGCCGAATAAAGCCTTTATTTTTTATTTTTTCTCTCCATCTATTGTGACGTTCAGAGGAGGTCTTAATCTATCTGCAGCCATTACGGCGACCGGGACCTCTTCGGGTGTCGGAGGGGGTTTTCCTGGCACGCCGGATCGAGGTGGGGGGGGTCTTGGGTTCTTGGCCCGGGGTCCTCGTCCTCGTCCTCCTGGCTCGGCGCCCGACCGGATGGAGGGGACGGTGGAGACGGGTGCAGTGGAGTGAGGAGAGGCTGAGGCGGGGGGGACAATGCTATCGGACGGCCGGCGTTTGTCTTGAGTTATCACGGCTCTTCACACGTTGAGACGAAAACAAAAGGGGGGCGAGAAAAGAGAAGCAGAAAGACTGAATTGTGGATGAAAAGCGGCGGCGGTTCGTGTTTGTTGGCCGGAGACTCGGTGACATTGCCGCGGCCCCCCGGGTCCCCATGGAAACCAACAAAAATCAACATGTTTGCTCCACAAAACGCTTTCATTAACGCTTTGTAGCCGAGCCAGAAAAATTAACAAAAAAAAAAAAAGACACAAAAAAATAATGCAAACAAGGAAAAAACAAACTTGGTGAGAGCTGATTTCTTTGTGTTCCGATTTGCTCGCTGACCCGTGTCGCCGGGTTGTAGCCGCCACTTGCCGCCATATTCGTATTATAATGATCGCCGTCGGCGTGTGGGAATCGGACGAGGGGGAAAAAAAAAAACAGATCCTCAGCATCTTTATCTATTACAGCGACGGCGACGCCGAAAAGACTCAGCAGGGTAATTAAAATCACCGTGTAGGGGGACGGCATGATGGCTTTTTCCTCGCAAGGAGAAAGTAGGACATCTGTGTGTGTGTGTGTGTGTGTGTGTGTGTGTGTGTGTGTGTGTTTGGCATCATGACAATCAATTAAAACCTCCTCTTCTTCTCTCCTTTAATTGAAATTGAATTACAGAGGTTTTACCTTTTAACTGAGCACGTAAGGAAGCGCCTCGGGAGGAGAAGTTTTGGGGGGGAAAAAAAAAGAGAACAAGTAATGGGGTTGTTAGGGTATTAAACACACACACACACACACACGGACACACGCACACACGGGCGGAAGTAATTAAATGGCAGAACTCAGTGTAGCTGAAGTAAACATGTCTGGAAGGACTGGATTCAACACTTTTAATGCAAAAATTCCAACTCTGAGCAACTTTTTGAAACTTATTGGGAGTGAAAATGTCTCATTTTACTTGATTTAAGATAAATGCAGTTAAAAATTATATTTCCTGAAGATAAAAGGCTTGATTTAAGAGAAGTTCTATGAAATCAAGACAATTTTCACTTCTTCTATTGGCAGATTTCTTTAGCTCATTTCAAAGTAAAGGCATCCTAATTGTCTTGATTTCAGAGAACTTCTCTTAAATAATAAAAAAAAAATCTACAATTTTCACTTGTTCTATTTGCGGTTTTTCTTTTCTTAAATTAAAATGCTTTTATTTTGAAATAAGTAAAAAAAAACTGTTTTTCAGTTGTTCTATTAGCAGATTTACTTTTTTCAAATTAAGACGCTTTTACTTTGAAATAAAACAAATCCGCTAATTGAAGAAGTGCAACCTGTCTTGATTTCAGAGAACTTCCCTTAAATCAAGTCTTTCTATCTTGATGAAATATAATCTTTGAGTGAATTTATCTTAAATCAAGTAAAATGAGACAATTTTACTCAAAATAAGGTTGAAAAACTTGCTCCGATTTTGAATTTTTGCTGTGAGATGATTCTGCACAGATCCGATTAATGGTTCTGCTGTTTTAGGAGTAGAAAGTAGAAGTTTTAGAAAGAATTTCTCCAAGCAAGCTGTGATTTCACCTTGAAATTATGCTGGAATCGTTTCTTTAACATCTTTGTGCATTGAGATAATTCAATTTGCACGTGAAAACAGTTTATTCGGTTAAAGATGGAGTTCAACCGATGTATGGTGAAGATGGACGGACTCGGAGAGCAAAAAAATATAAAAGCGTGGGAACAAAGAGCGGATGAATGAAAAGACAGAGGACGGAGCCAAGCTGTGATCTGCCAGTTAGAGTCGGCTCTTCATCGACGCAACAAAGCCCAGTCGCCCTGCACTCGTTTATCTCTTCATCCTCACACACACAAACACACACACACACACACACACACACACACACACACACACACACACTTTTACACAATGTTTTCAAGTAAAAAAATGCAACATTTCATTACATTTTCAGTGTCCGTCCACATTAATTGCATACATGCATTTTGTTGCAGCCACTAAGCCCCGCCCCCAGGATTCGGCTTGCAATTGGCTCCGCCCCCCCACCCCCTCCTGGGTCAAGAGGTGGCTCGCCTGCGCCCCCCACCTGCCGCCTGTAAACAAACCAAACGCTCATTTCCTCTCTAACCGTACCCCGCAATCACGCCGCCAGTAAAACCTCTCACTCAATTTAGCTTCAGTGCAGGTGACTGCCCGGCCATCGTGCACGTGTGTGTGTGAGTGTGTGTGTGTGTATGTGAGATAAGAAACTTTTTCAGTGAGATGAATAATCCATTTTCAGTGTAAAATAGTCAAAGTAGAGTCTCTCAATAATGAAAATTCCTGAAACCACGATCCAAAAATCTAATAAGGATTCGCCACCGCGGAGACGTGTGCCGTGCACGTCCACATTGGTATCGGGGAGCTTGCGTCCCCGCATCGTCGCAGAGATGGCTTGACCCGCCGCTCACCCCTCCATCTTGTTTGTGTACCGGCTTATTTGTTGGAAACAACAACAACAACAACAGCAAACCAGCCTCTGTAATTATTCCTTAGTGCTGCTTCACTCACTGTAATTATACACCCATACGGCTTATATGTGTGTGTGTGTGTGTGTGTGTGTGTGTGTGTGTGTGTGTGTGTGTGTGTGTTTGTGTGTGTGTGTGTGTGTGTGTGTGTGTGTGTGTGTGTGTGTGTGTGTGTGTGTGTGTGTGTGCGTGCGTGCGTGTGTGTGTGTGTGTGTGCGGGTAGATGCGGGCGCCAAACACTTGCGTTACTGTGTTAATCGGTGAACGCGGTGGCGTTTTTGTGCAGAGGGAGAGAGAACAAGCTGAGGTCTTTGTTGCTAAATGGCAGTGATTCACCATCAGGCCACCCATTTAGTTTAAAGTGTGTGTGTGTGTGTGTGTGTGTGTGTGTGTGTGTGTCCATAAAAACACACAAAAATGTTTGTGCTTCTGTATTATGATTTTACACAATGATGTGAAACTTAAAACTCACGCACACACACAGACACCAAACTGTCTGCTGCAGCATGTTTGCACATCTGTATTGTGCAGTTTTTTTCTTCTTTTTTTTTAATTAGTGTGAGTGTTGTGTTTAAGTGATCGCTGGCTCCCCGTTTCTCCCCCCATGTATAAATGTTTCCAGTTTCCGGTTGGACTGCTTCTCAGTCTGGTGCGCCGTGGGTTCAACCTCCACCTCTGGCTTCTCCTTTCGGGGAAGCGTTTTCGGTGTTTCTGGGTAATTTCACTTCAAATTACTGCTTTTTGTTGTTGTCTTTTTTTTTTTAAATAGTTATGTTGGAATCGTAACTTTATGAACACAAAACTCAGTCAATTCATTAAAGCATCGGATTTGACGTGATTTCTTTCTCTGGAAGTGTTTTCAGACATGATGGACCTCAGTGAAATTATTCTCTACGCCGATGACACTGTGTTGTTATTTTCGGTTTAGTTGATCTTCATAGCCAGTTTTACTTCCTTGTTTGGCCGAATTGGAGCCTCTTGCAGGCTGATTCTGGCCTACGGGTCTTGTTTGACACCCCATCTGAATGACTAGATATGCAGGTTTGATTTTTTGATAAAAACTCCAACTTTTTTTCAAAATTTGTGACCCATGCTTGATATTAAAATTTCAATTTAAAGTGCAAAAATGAAATTAAATAGAAACCGACTGGACGTTCCTTCTCCTCCTTTCCTCCCAGTTCCTCTTTTTCCTTGGGTAACTTCTGCCGAGGTGTCTTCCTGCCCCCGTCCAGCTGATACCTCGTTCATTTTTAATGCCTGAACACGGTCTCGGAGGATCTGTCGTCCATTATTCATGCCTGACAATCTCTGCCTTCCTCTCCCAGGACCTCCTTCTGTCTCCTCCTCGCCGCCGCTCCTTCGATCTCCAACTTCCATCTGGAGAAAAGCTAATAACAGGTGTGTCATCTCCTCCTCCTCCTCTTCCTCCTCCTCCTCTTTCTTTTTTTACAAGGTGTTAAACGTGCCAAGTGTGTACGTGTGTGTGTGTGTGTGTTTGTGCCACCTGGGTGAGGTGGCAACCTGCTAAATATGTGTTTGTATTAATAATGTATGAAGACGTGTTTTACTTCTTGAGACAGCTCGCTTACACACACACACACACACACACACACACACACACACACACGCACAACAGCTTGTTCTCATCTGAAGTGTGTTTATTCCGCAACTTTTATTTGATCAGCATTTCTTTAAGAAAATGTTATTATCAGGAAGATTTCGTCTAGTGCTGTCATGCAATCAAAAAAATTAATCTAATCACATGATTTGTAATGAATTAATCTAATTAGTCACATTTTAATCTCATATCTCCTTTAGGTCCCCAAGTGAAGAATTAGAATTCAGGGACATTACAGAATTCTAGTGCATGACTCATCAAACGAAAACACAGAGAAGAGAAGATTTGAAATCCACATTTTTGTTGTTGATGAATAAAAGAAACTCAAATAACACTTTCAGTGTGTTTCAGTAATGAAATTCAAAAGAAGAAAAAGTTTAAGTGCATCCCAGCAATCCAATTTAGCCTGGTGCACTAATTAAAAAATGCAGTGCAAATATAGATAAAAAAAATTCTAAAATAAAATGAGGCTAATGGCATGCCTCTAAATAAGACAACAACTCCAGTCACATTGAATTGCCACTCAAGTTTGCTATATTTAATCCTAGATTATTTTTTAATCCATTAATTTGCAGTGCATTTAATTAATCTAATTCATACATTAAAGGTGCATTGGGGAGTTTTACAACCTTAAAAATACTTATTTTCCACCATAAATATGTTACACATTTTTAATGACGTGTACAATGTGCCCTGACATATTCATTACAAGTACCTCTAACAGCGCTAAATTGTCACTTGAAAGTTGCAGTGCCGGTCCGGCACCAGCATTTTTTTGGGGAGAATTTGAAAGGAATGATGTAATGCGCGCTCCGGCTCCTTGAGTTTCGATTTGTCCGCCATTACTCCGCCAGATGCTTAGTGAGCAACAACTGAGCAGGATCTTCCAGGAAGTAAGAAAAGACTGGCTTCTAGCACTGCCACAGCTCCAGCACAGACTCCACCAGGTAAAAGAAACTTAAAATCTTACTTGAGTGCTTCTAAACGAGCGAAGACGGAGTTCCCCTCTTCCGTGCACGCGAGCCACAGGGACAAGCTTTTCACTAAGCTGCATTACACCCAAGGCCTGCAGGGGGCGCTGTTTCGCATAAAACGTGCAAACTCCTTAAGGCACCTTTAAAGTGACAGCCCTAATTTCGTCATTTCCTTACATTATTTTACTACATTGTTACTGTGATTGAACATCTCAGATTGAGTTCATTGTATTTTGTTGTCTGATTTTTACCTGATTAACTTGTGTATTTTCATTCATTTTCATGGTAAATTGCTCTAGCACGGTGTTACTGTGATGATATCCAACACTGCCGATTGCCCATGACAATCAGCTGAACTTTAATCAATATCTTTGAAACATTTATCGGTTTGTTTTCTATTGATTGTCCAGCCTGAAGGAAGAGAAGCGTCAATGTTTCAGCAAAGTTTCAAGTGAGAGCGCGTCGATTTCCTGCTTCAGAAAGCTTTTTGCCGATTGAAAGTTTTGAAAATGATGTGCGTTTCCATGGAAACGGCTGAAAACAATGTTGTTAGCATGACACTAGCAGCAATCCAGAAAAGATACTTTTCTCTTCCGTTTCCACGGCGATGGGAGTCAGAGCATTATCAAAAAGTAGTCGAAGCGTTTTCAAAAAGTTGCACTTTCAGTGGCTCTGAGTGGCGACGTTACGCAAACGGATCGAGAGAATGAGGTTTTCTGTCTCTCCTTGATCATTTCTGAAGCTTTTGAATACGGAGTGGTTGATCCTGTGGAAATGTCCGATCAGATTCTTCTGTAAATCATATTTCTGTTAATTTTTTTTCAGTTTATTCTTCAGCTTTCAAATAATTGCTGAAGTTCTTGAACGTCGCATGGTGAAATCAATCTGTCTATGCTGTTCTTTTCTCTCTTTCTGTCCCCTCACCCCAACCGGTATATCCAGAAAATCTCCACCTCTGAGCCTGGTTCTGCAGGTTTGTTCACCTCTGAGCCTAATTCTAGAAAACCTCTTCCTTTGAGCCTGATTCTGCAGGTTTCTCTATGTCTGAGCCTGGTTCTACAGAGAATATCCTCCTCTGAGCCTGGTTCTGCAGGTTTTCTCCACCTCTGAGTCTGGTTGTGCAGGTTTCTTCACCTCTGAGCCTGGTTCTACGGAAAATCTCCTCCTCTAAGTCTGGTTCTGCAGGTTTCTGAGCCTGGTTCTGCAGGTTTCTGAGCCTGGTTCAGCAGGTTTCTCCACCCCTGAGCCTGGTGCTGCAGGATTTCTCCACCTCTAAGTCTGGTTCTGCAGGTTTCTGAGCCTGGTTCTGCAGGTTTCTGGGCCTGGTTCAGCAGGTTTCTCCACCCCTGAGCCTGGTGCTGCAGGATTTCTCCACTTCTAAGTCTGGTTCTGCAGGTTTCTGAGCCTGGTTCAGCAGGTTTCTCCACCTCTGAGCCTGGTGCTGCAGGTTTCTGCCTTTAAAAAGGGAGTTCTTCCTTTCCACAGTCTCTTCTACTTGCTCATGTGTATCTGTTGGGTTTTCTATTGGGTGTAGAAACCAATATTTTGTTTGTCGCTATATAAATAAAGCTGAATTGAACTCACTTGGACAGCTTAAATAACAAGAGGTTGAAATGCATTGCAATGTATTTTTGCGGTGCCATGGAGCATTGTGGTGCATGTTCAGCTCAGAAGGCTGTGGAGATGAACTGTGTCTTTTTTGTAGATATCAATTAATTCTGTGTTGCATTATGGGAGATTTTTAAATCAGTGATTGTTGAAGTCGGATTTGACAAAAGTAAGTGAGACACAGAGAGGTAGTGCTGTCTGTGTGTGTGTGTGTGTGTGTGTGTGTGTGTGTGTGTGTGGCACAAACAGACGGTGCACTGGCCTTTAGTTGGCACATGAGTGTATTCAGGTGTGTATGTGTGTGTGTGTGTGTGTGTGTGTGTGTGTGTGTGTGTGTGTGTGTGTGTGTGTGTAGCGACAGTTATTCTATCCTCAGGTGCATCTAGGAGGGGAGTCCTGGCTGGAGTCTTTTGGCAGGAATACGTGTGTGTGTGTGTGTGTGTGTGTGTGTGTGTGTGTGTGTGTGTGTGTGTGTGTGTGTGTCCTTCTGGATTTTCTTCCAGAAAAGATGATAGTTTGTAATTACGTTCTCTCATAAGACTCCTGCCAAATACAGAAGAATCAAGCAATCGTCTTTATGCACGCACAAACACACACACACACACACACACACACACACACACACAAACACACACACACTGCAAAAACTTTTCTTTACAATTACAGACTCCTTCATGCCTATTAAACACAACAAACCGTTTTCTTCAAAAACACTTTTTCATGCTCGCTGTTTTTTTAAATTTCATCCAAACAGAACGTGTGTGAACTTGTGTGAACATGTACATTTGTGTTTTCTTGTTTTTTTGGGACTGAATGAGCGTATCAGTCGTACTTGAATCATGAAAAATGTTTTCATCTGATTATATTTCCACTATTAATGAAAATACATCGAACACGGCGGCTGAAAACATTGGAAGTCATTGAGTTTCCCGCCGATTCCTCCCATCAAAGCTTCTTCACAGCGTCTTGCGTTGAAACGCACTCCTTGTGTTTTAATTAGCATCGGATCTGTTTTATATCCTCCTGAACTTCATAAATGCCACATATTCAACAAATAACAATTAGGCTTAATTAAGATGATTAAAAAACTCCCGTCTAATCCGTCAACACTGTGTTTATTATAGCTTTGCGAGTGTGTGTGTGTGTGTATGTGTGTGCCTCTCAAATCAAGAAGATAGCTGCATAATGACGGCGTAACGAGCATGTCCTTAAGATACACACACACGCACACACAGATACACGTTCACAAACAAACATGTCCTTAAGACAGGCGGTGCTTATCAATAGCCGTTAATTAAATTCTTGTGTGTATTAATGAAAGACTTGCTGTTTATGGAGCGCTCCAAGTTTGCGTGTGTTCTCGGTTTGTTTGTTGTCTTTAATGAAAAAGATTTCACCTTGCAAGAGTACCGGGCTGGTTGCAAGTGTTTGTGTGTGTGTAGAAGGGTGTGTGTGTGTGTGTGTGTGTGTGTGTGTGTGTGGCTTTTCATTTCGCAGCCTCAAAGTGATATCCAAATTGACGGATTTGATAAGGAGGAGGAAATATCAGAGGTGAAGGAATGGGAGAACGACGATGAATAAGAAATGAAAGGTTTGTTGACCTAAATAACTACAGATATTTAACTATGTAGTTATTTTCTGATCCTCTCAGCTGTGTTGATTAGTAGGAATGGTTCATTTACCGATGTCAGTCTGTTGGTTGGTCTGGTTTTCTTCATATTCCTGTGATCTGCGGAAAACCCAACAATACCATATGCATAGGTGCAGATGGTGGAAAGAATAACTCCATTTTGACATAAGAAACCAGTAGAACCAGACTCAGAGGTGGAGATTTTCTGAAGAAGCAGGCTCAGAGGAGAAAATTTGCCGAAACAGACTTAGAGAAGGAGACTTTCTGCAGAAGCAGACACAAAGATGGAGATTTTAAACAGAAACAGACTCAAACATGGAGAAAACCTGCAGAATCAGACTCAGAGGAGGAGATTTCTTGCAGAACCAGATTCAGAGGTGGAGAAAATCTGCAGAAAAAGACTCAGACGTTGAGAAAACCTACAGAGCCAGGCCCAGAAGTGGAGATTTTCTGCAGAACCAGACACAAAGATGGAGATTTTAAACAGAACCAGACCCAGACATGGAGAAAACCTGCAGAATCAGACTCAGCGGTGGAGACTTTCTGCATAATTAGACTCAGAGGAGGAGATGTTTTTGCAGTACCAGACTCAGAGGTGGAGACTTTCTGCATAATTAGACTCAGAGGAGGAGATGTTTTTGCAGTACCAGACTCAGAGGTGGAGACTTTCAGCAGAATCAGAGGTGGAGAAAACTTGCACAAACAGACTCAGCGGTGGATGTTTTCTGCTTAACCAGACTCAGAGGTTGAGACTTTCAGCAGAACCAGACTCAGATGTTGAGAAAACCTGCAGAACCAGACTCAGAGCTGTAGACTTTTAAGTTCATGAGCTGCAACATGGACATGAATGCAACAGCAAGTACTAAATTGGCAAAAATGTTCATCAAAATATATAAAAAAATACAAAGTATTTCTTCAGGATGTAAATAAATGCGACACGACTCTGTATCGGTATTTACCATCAGTGCAGAGACTCACATTAAAGTGTGCCGCAAGAGGAGCAACATAGAGTTTCAGCAGGTCGAAGTCGCCTCCTGAATGAACCAGAAGCTGAAGCACTTAATCTCCTTTACATCGAGCAATGCAACATTTCTAGAGACCTTTCCTCTGGAGCTTCCTCGCTCCGTCAAGCAATGGCGCCACCCGCGACCAACAAATGTAAAAATGTGCTGAGCCAAATGGGAGAGCTGTAGCACGTTAAGGCCAACCAGTCCATAAAGCCAGGGTTCTTTTGCTTTTTTAAGTAAAATGTCTCTTGCAATTAACTAGCTGGATACCATTGAAGCTAAGGAGGAACTTTTTTTATTTTTTGTGTGTGTGATTTCGATGACCTGCTCTTTTAAACCAAGCATATACCGATGCGGTTGTCAAAGGCCTCCCTTTCTTCGGCTGTTCAGTCAAGATTGAAACGTCAAGGCCACTTTAATGTGAAAAGAGCCGCTGATGAAACACATTCTGGCGCTGAATACGGATCATAACCCTTTCGTTTTATGTACATTCCTCACTTATTAAAAACCTCATCTCCAAAAGAATCTAAGAATTTAAAGTGACTATTGGTGTCTGGTATTATTGTCCATTTCTCACAAAAAAAAAAAAAGAAGAAAATACCGCCGCCAATAGCTGTTGGGCTGTAAAAAGCCACTGGCGACTTTCATATCGACCACCGAACATTATTTCCCCCCCATGTGGAGTAAAATACAGTTAATGCATTAGTTTGTAGTATATTTAATATTTTTTGCGTTTTTTGATGCATTGCTGTCGTCAGCAGTTCAGTTCCATCTACTTAAACACACGCCATTCCTCAGATCGTTGACTTCTGCCTGTCGAGCCGCATTTCTATTATTCCCCTCGTCTCTCCTCGTTCCTTCGGATCAACGCCCGTCTTGGTGGGAAAAAAGAATAAATCTCCCGGCGGATCATCCATGCGGCGGCAGGGTTGCACCTGCTCGTCAAAGGAATTGCTGTGAAGGACGGCGAAAGACAAGAAGTGAAAACGAAACTCCGAATAAAGGCGGCGTGAACAAAAGACGCAACTGTGAGTGTTTGTTGGAGGGCTGGGTGAATTATAAAACCGGCGCACGGAGGCGAACTCTTCAGTGTGAAGGCCAAGTGAGGCATTGTGCTGAAGAGCCAAGTGTCAAGCAGGTGGAAAGACTTGACTCATTTAGGAAAAGCTGGTACTTCATTTTTTATTTTTTTTTTGAACTCTCTGCTTGTTGATCAAAAAAGGGAAGCTTCTATTTAGTGAGTTCATGATTGGATCCATTCTTCCACCATCGGGTACGTCTTGGAATAATGCCCGCATAAATACAGGAAGTACAATTACGGTACTTAATTGAAGCTTTATATTAAAATGTCCCTGCAGTTTCTTCAAAGCTGTGATTATTTCTTGCCTCACGTGCGCGGCGGCTCTAAATTCACAATAGGAACGCGCACGTGTTAGCGTGTTGGCCGTCTGATCGTCTGTCGACCTGAACCGTGACCCTCTCCCTTTGTCGGCTTAGATCAGTTCAAACTGCACACGGTAAAGTTTTTTTCAAGAGGATGGAGGGATGGATGGATGGGGAGCTGACTGATGGATGTGTGGATGGATGGTTAACGAGTTGGATTAAGAGCTGAATTGCTTAGTCTGTTGGGAGATGATGGATGGATGAATGGATGGTAGCTTCATGGGCGAATCATTAGCTTGATGGATGGATGGATGGAGAAATGGATTGCTCCAAGTTTCAGAAGATTGATGATGGATAGATGGTAGATGGACGATAGAATTGTTGGATGTATGGATGATGGATGGTAGCGAGATGGTGAATCGCTGGGCCAATGGATGGGTGTACAGAAGGAAAGATGGATTTGGCACTGAACTGCTCAAGTTCTTGAGATTAATAATGGATGGACGGAGACATGGATGGATGGATGGTAGCTGGTCGAGAGAATCGATGGATAGAAGGATGATTGATGGATGGATGGTCGCGACATGGGTGGATCACTGGGTCGGAGGGTGGGTGGATGGATGGAAGAAAAGATGGATGGGGCACTGAATTCCTGAAGTTGTCGTGAGATCCATGATGGATGGTAGGGCTATGGGTGAATCACTGAGTCGATGGATGGATGGATGGATGGAACACTGGATGGATGGAGTACTGGGTTGCTCAATGTGTTGGGAGATTGACAATGAATGGATGGTAGTAAGATGGGTGAATCTCTGTCAACGGATGGGTGGATCACTGAATGGAAGGATGGATCAATAGTTGAATAGATGACTGGATGGCTCGATGGATGGATGGATCAACAGTTGGATGGATGGATGGTGGGATGGATCAATGGATGGATGGATCAACAGTTGGGTGGATGGATGGTGGGATGGATCAATGGATGGATGGATCAATAGTTGGATGGCTCAATAAATGGCTTGATGAATGGGTGGATCAATGGATGGATGGATGGATCAACAGTTGGATGGATTGATGGTTGGATGGATGGATGACTGGATGGATCAACAGATGAATGGATCGAAGAATGGATGGATGGATCAGTAGTTAAATGGATGATTGATGGCTCGATGGACCGATGGATGGATGGATATATCAACAGTTGGATGGATGGATGGATGGATGGATGGATGGATGGATGGATGGATCAAAAGTTGGATGGCTGGATGGTTGTATGGACCCATGGATGGATGGATCAGTAGTTGGTTGGCTCAGTAAATGGCTTGATGAATAGATGGATCACTGGATGGATGGATGGATCAACAGTTAAATGGATCAATGGATGGATGGATGGTGGATGGATCAATAGTTGGATGGATGGATCAACAGTTGGAAGGCTGGATGGTTGGATGGAAGGATGGATTAGTAGTTTGTTGGTTCAATAAATGGCTTGATGAATGGATGGATCACTGGATGGATGGATGGATCAACAGTTAAATGGTTCAATGGATGGATGGATGAATCAACACTTAAATGGATCAATGGATGGATGGATCACTAGTTGGATGGATGTAGAAGTGGACTGCTTAATGTGTTGGGAGAATGATGATGGATGGATGATAGCGAGATGGATGAGTCGATGAATCATTGTGTCAACAGATGTTTGATGGATGGATCAGTCGGTTGGATTGATCAATGAATGGATGATAGGGAGCTGGATTGGGGGTTTGAAGGTGGATGGATGAATTGTGAATGGATGAATTGATGTGTTGAAGGTTGGATGGATGGAGAGACGAGTAATTTCACCTCCTAACATATTTCAGTAAAAATGTGAATAAAGGATGAATTCAGGGATTGATTGATTGATAGATTGATTCATTTCCTTTTGAAGACACAATCAAGCTGTGGTCAAGACAAAAAAAAAAAAAAAATACCCCACTGACCCTGAACGCTCCATATTTCCAGAAACATCATTATTTGATGTCTTTAACAGTCTCTGAGCACTTTGTGTGTGTGGCAGTGGTTTTTGGAGTGTGTGTGGAAGGCCTTGTTATTTGTATGTAGATGTCACTTGTGCCAGTGCAAGGTGAGCGCCGGGGTCCTTGGACTTTTTAATTGGCTCAGCTCCTTTATGTGATCTCTCTCGACATTCAGAGTGAGTGTATCGCCGAGTGACGGATACACTTTGATCACATCGTCACACACAGAGTCACCAAACCGTCCCTTTAAGGCCACTCCAGACGTTAACTGCCTTTAATAACATGTAGAAATACACAAGATTGGTCCTATAGTTGATAATAAACACCAGATTCCCAAATTTTTCTATAAATATTGCGCCTTTTTTCCGCATGTTTTTGAGAATTTATCTTTCCTTTTAATCAAATCAGCACTAACAAATTTAAAGGTTTCATTAAAATGAAAATAAAAACAAAAACTAATGGGCGGCAAAAAGCCTTTTCTTTTTTCAAAAAAATCGCACACCTACACTCGCCGCCGTGCACTTTTAAGACCTCTCTGCTCCCACGATTCACCCGCAAGAATAAACAACGGCGGAGGGAGAAGAAAAGAGTAAATGTGTCATTAATAGGAAAGAAAGACGAGTTAATTGCACCGCATGCTCTGGAAAAATGAAAAATCCATTAGGGCGAGGGAGAGGACGCCGAGCGCGGCTTTTTGAAAAATAGATGATGTCTGACAAAGGAAGAAAAACCCCCCCGGACCCGCTTTTACCTTTAATTTGCTCCTATATCCTTGATTTAAGACGGTCTTCTTGCGCACGTCTATTTGTGTGTATGTTATTGTTGTGCTCGGCTTTAATGCATGCCAATGAGTCAGGCAAGAGGCAACTTTATCTAATCTCCATAAATGGCCATACAGTTCAGGAAGGTCACCCACACACACAAACACACACACACACACACACACACACACACACACACACACACACACACCCTCATGAGAGCGAGCGTAAGGAGGCAATAATTGAGAGAAATTAGAAGAAATGATGGAAGGGACCGGTAGAAGTAAAAGAGGGAGCGGAGAGAGAGAGAGAATGGACTCCGGGGTGAAACAATTAGCTCAGTCATTTGGTATTTTTGCTTTTTGCTTTTTTTTCTTTCAGCCCGGAAAGGTCAGCGCGCTCCGACAGAGATGGAGTGGCTTTCCTACGCAGCCTCGGCCAAGGAGCACCGATCCCCAGAGTGGTTTTCCTGAGACGCCGGGCCAAAGACGAGTGAGTTGCTTCTCGCCTTTGGGCTTCATGTTTAATTTAGAGAGAGAGAGAGAGAGAGAGAGAGAGAGAGAGAGAGAGAGAGAGAGAGAGAGAAATATGCATACTGTTGTATGTTTATCGCATATTTGAGCATTGCTGAAAAACATTTGATCTACTGATTTAGCATTTTTCCTTCTATAACTAAAATAGAAAAAAAACCCTCTTCTCTGATCTACTCTTGATTACACTTGGTAAACTATAGGTTTAGATTGCTGCTGCTATAGGTTTAGATTGCTGCTGCTATAGGCTTAGATTGCTGCTGCTATAGGTTTAGATTGCTGCTGCTATAGGTTTAGATTGCTGCTGCTATAGGCTTAGATTGCTGCTGCTATAGGTTTAGATTGCTGCTGCTATAGGCTTAGATTGCTGCTGCTATAGGTTTAGACTGCTGCTGCTATAGGTTTAGACTGCTGCTGCTATAGGCTTAGATTGCTGCTGCTATATGTTTAGATTGCTGCTGCTATATAGGCTTAGATTGCTGCTGCTATATAGGCTTAGATTGCTGCTGCTATATAGGCTTAGATTGCTGCTGCTATATAGGCTTAGATTGCTGCTATATAGGCTTAGATTGCTGTTGCTATAGGTTTAGATTGCTGCTGCTATAGGTTTAGATTGCTGCTGCTATAGGCTTCGATTGCTGCTGCTATATAGGCTTAGATTGCTGCTGCTATAGGCTTAGATTACTGCTGCTATATAGGCTTAGATTGCTGCTACTATAGGTTTAGATTACTGCTGCTATAGGCTTAGATTGCTGCTATATATTCTTAGATTGCTGCTGCTATAGGTTTAAGCCAACTCAAAAGTTCTTTTTCACAGACCAGTGTGGTATTTGTTTGTTTGTTTACCTTACTGACGGTTTCGAAGGCTGTCAGCCATCTTCCTCAGAGTGTTGTCAAGGTCAAGGTCAAGGTTAAGTTTATTTCTAAAGCACATTTAAAATACAGTTTCCACTGCCCAAAGTGCTGTACAATACAATGAATGTTGTCACGTGTCCGCAGCCGGAACACATCCAGTGTTAATCCGGGGTAAGAGTGCTGCTGCTTTTGATTTAGATTACTGTGGCTTTCAGTTTAGTCAGCTGTTGCTATAGGTTTATTAAGCTGCTGTTAGTTTAATTTACTGCTATTGGTTTAGTTGACTGCCATAGGTTGAGACTGTTGCTGCAGTAGATTTAGTCAGCTGCTGCTACAGATTTCGTTTATTGTTGTCTTTTTAGTCTACCGATATTAGCCTAGTTGACTGTCGTATGGTCAGACTGCTGCTGCTTTAGGTTCAGTTAAGTGTGACTCTCAGTTTAGTTAGCTGCTGCTCTAGGTTTAGTTTATTGCTGTCTGCTTAGTCTATTGGTTTAGTTAACTGTCGTAGTTTGAGACTGCTACTGCCTTAGGTTTAGATAACTGGGGTTCTTGGCTCAGTCTCAGCTGCTGCTATCGGTTTAAGTTGCTAATATCAGTTTAATCGGCTGCTGCCACAGGTTTTGTTGACTGTTGTAGATGTAGACCACTGCTTCTACATTTAGACTCCTGGCTGCTGCCACAGGTTTTGTTGACTGTTGTAGATGTAGACCACTGCTTCTACATTTAGACTCCTGCTTCTATTGGTTTAGACAATTGCTGCCATAGGTTTGGTTGGCTGCTGCTTAACCTTTACACAACTTTAACAAGACAAGCCACTGCTATAGGTTTACAACACTGCTTCTCTCAATTTGGACTCCTACTGCTGTAGGTTTAGACTTCAAATTTAACTAAATTACCTCTTTTTTTCTTTTTGCTGAGCTTTTTCTGCACTTTGATTGTTCATTCCTTAACATTGTGCCTTCATTTATCGAAATTGTGTTTTAAATACATTGTTGTTGGTATGTTAATGCATTAATAGCGTGGAACTCTAAAGGCCATGTTTATGCAGGATCGTAATTCAGTTTTTAACATTATATTTCACAAGAATTTGAACATTTCATGTCACCATGACCGTCAACGTATACATCACATATACTGTACACTGCAGTGGGAATATAAACCCTGTTTTACATTCAGTCCAGAGAGAGACTCTCAGTTCAGAGATTAGTTTGTGTGTAATATTCTTTCTGCGTGTGTGTGTGTGTAGCTTTGATGCCGTCACAAAGACCTTTCAGATCCCCCCCGCCCCCAGATTGTAATTGCGGTACTCTCCTCTCCCCGTGTTAAGCCCTCTCTGGCGCCCGGTTTTTTGATTTGGTATCTTCCTTTATACTTTGTTTTTGATCCCTGCTTGAAACCTGGTTAGAGGGGTCTCGGGGGTGGGTCACCTCTTTGTGTGTGCGTGCGTGCGTGTGTGTGTGTGTGTGTGTGTGTGTGTGTGTCGGTGTGTGTGTGTGTGTGTGTCGGTGTGTGTGTGTGTGTGTGTCGGTGTGTGTGTGATGCTGACATTACCCGGTGTCTCTTTGAGGCCATCTGGAGTCGGCACATGTGGGAAAACCTGTAACATGCCCACACGTCGGCGACCAAACGGTTGATCCGCGGTTCGACTCCCAACCGAGAGAGAACACCCCCCCCCCACACACACACACACACACACACTCCACAGATCATTTAATTCCTTTATGCCTTCCTACGTCTATTTAAAACTACCGTACAGAAGCACAGTTGTACAAACAGCAATGAAAATGCAAGGCCACACACATTAGACGTGTGTGTGTGTGTGTGTGTGTGTGTGTGTGTGTGTGTGTGTGTGTGTGTGTGTGAGTTTGTTTACACACACTCTTAACTTTGATTACATTTGCAATAATGAGCAGCCAATTTTAGGGATTTTTTTTTTTTTAATCATGCTTTACCTAATAGTTTTTGTCATTTTCTGGGTACTTATTAAGGTTTACACTCATATCTGTGCTTATTTAGCACAAATGAACTGCTTTGTTGTAGTTTTTTTTTAACACTCCAACCTGAGCAGCACACTGCAAAAAAATCCAAATCTGAGCAAGTTTTTTAAACTTGTTTTGAGTGGAAATGTCTCATTTTACTGGATTTAAGATATATTCACTTAAAAATTATAGTTCATCAAGATACAAAGACTTGATTTAAGAGAATTTCTCTGAAATCAAGACAGTTTTCACTTTTTCTATTGACAGTTTTTTTTTTACTTATTTCAAAGTAAAAGTATCTCAGTTGAAGAATAAAAAATCTTTATGAAATTATAGTTTGATTAAAATTACATTGGAAAATATCCTAATTTCTTTCATCAAGCAGCATCTTTACCCTCAAATTCTTGTAAAGATTCTACTTCCTAATCCTAAAACAGTAGAATCCATTAATCAACTGAACGATCTCTGCAGAATCATCTCACTGAAAAAATTCAAAATCTGAGCAAGTTTTTTTTAAACTTGTTTTGAGTGAAAATGCCTCATTGTACTTGATTTAAGACAAATTCACTTAAAAACTGTATTTCAGCAAGATAAAAAGACTTGATTTAAAGGGATAGTTCAGGATTTTTGACATGAATCTGTATGGCATCCCTCCCAGCAGTGTTGTGCATTCACACAGACTTTCCCCTGACAGCGTCCAGGGAGCAGAGATCCTGTCCGGTTTTGGTGAAGACGAAAGTAGTCCGGCAAGTTTGCTGGGGTCACAGAAATAAAGTGTTTTTCTTCTCAAACCAATATGTGTTCGAAAGAGTGATGTATTTGCATCACAAAACCGTTGTTCCAGCTGGCAGCCGCGTTGGTTTACCGCTCGTAAAGTTAGCTCCAACTATCCCTGAACTGTCCCTTTAAGAGAAGTTCTCTTAAATCAAGACAGTTTCCACTGTTCTATCAACAGATTTTTCCTGAATTAAGATGATTTTACTTTGAAATGAATTTAAAAAAATCTGCTAGTAGAACAAGTGAAAACTGTGTTGATTTCAGAGAAGTTCTCTTAAAGCAACTCTTTTTTATCTTGTGGAAATAGAATATTTAAGCGAATTTATCTTAAATCTTAAATCCAGTAAAATGAGACATTTTCACTCAAAACAAGTAAAAAAAAAAACTTGCTCTGATTTAGATTTTTTTGCAGTGGTAGGATCTGGTTCTGCAGGTTCCTTCATTGTTTTAGTTGTGTTTTCCCTAAAATTCCTCTTAAGCTAATCAAATAAATGTGTCTGACGAAACAGATAATGAGGAAGAAGAAGCAGCGTCGGGCGGTGACAGTGGAACCCAAAGTTAAAAGGTGAGTCTCGTGGAGGGATGGGGAGGGGGGACAAACATGGCTGCAGGTTTATTTAGGTGTGATCCTGGCTGCCAAACGGAGTGAATAATACATGTAAAGGGAGGAGAGGATGAAGGGATGGATGGATGGATACAGTCTCCCCTCCTCTCCTCTCTCACCAGCCCGCCTCTCGATTTATCTAATTTTCCCTGTGATTAAGAATGAACACAGGACTTAATGAGCTGACACCGACTCGTCAGGAACGGCTTTTTAATGAGTGCCGAACCATTTTTACAAGCCCGGCGACGTTTCATTTTATTTTATTTATTTATTTATTTATTTATTTATTTATTTATTTATTTATTTGTCTATTCATTATTCGTATATATATTATAATAAAAATTATTTTATTTTTTTATATTATTTATTATACACTAACAAATTGCTGTAATATCTACAGCAAAATTTTACAGTAACTTTCTGTATAGGTCTTCAGTAACATACTGTAAAGTTTACAGCAAGTTGTGTTCTGGCATGTAGATGATGTGCATTACAGGTAAATACTGTTCATAGCCGGATTTTGCATATAAACGGCTGTTTGAAAGAGGAACTTCGCAGGAGGGAGAGGAGCGAACCAGGCGCCATTCTCACCAGACCAGTGAGCGCCAAGCACAAGATGTCAGCTGCTGGTGAGTAATATTTGTTTCAGTATAGATGTGTTGGATGTAAAAGTTGTTTTGACGATGTGCAAAAAGCACCGCGCTTCTCCAGCAGTGCATTTCAAGGTGAGGAGGAGAGGTGTCCGTTTGACTGGTCACGTTAGAATTGGCTGTGTTCACGTGCACCGTTTTATTGGAAGGAGATCGACTACTAGCTTGCCATCAGCTGTTAGCGTATTAGCTTAGCAACTCCTGGCAGTCCGCTGTTAGCTTATTAGCTTATCAGCTTATCAAATTGTGGCTGGCGCAATGGACAGTCTGCTGTTAGCTTATTAGTTTAGCGTCTCACCGCCGTGTAGTGGACGCTGGCATTCCGCCGTTAGCATTAGCTTACAGGCAGTCCGCTGTTAGCTGTCAGTTTAGCTTCTCTCGTCAGTCTGCTGCTCGATGTGCGTGGTGGTGGTCAGGTGGAGGTGGTGAAATCAGCACCGCGCTTCTCCCGCAGCGCATTTCAAGGTGAGTTCATTTGATCGGTCCAGTCAGAGCTGGCTGTGGTTAACCCGTAGACGGTAGTTTCTACGGTCTATGGGTTAAACCCAGTCACACTGTCTCTCGTCACTCTTTGCTTTTTTGCTTTTTGTGCCGGTAGGAGGGATGGAGGTAGGTGCATCGTGCTGCGCTGGACTGAGCCGTGCATGAAGGTTTCCAAATTGCCCTGGACAGTCACTTTGGCACAGGCAGTTGCACCGCGCCTGGTCTAGAAATATATATATATATATATATATATATATATATATATATATATATATATATATATATATATATATATACGTGTGTATATATATATATATATATATATATATATCAATCAATCAATCAATCAATTTATTTTTGTATAGCCCAGTATCACAACAACAGTTGCCTCAGAGGGCTTCAAGATGTTACATTTGTCGGTAAAAGTAAAAACAGTGAATAAGCATAATGGTAATATGTCAATATTTACAGTAACGAGACAGAACGAAGCAACCACCGCCTTCGACCCTCACATCCGGCAAGAAAAAAACTCCAAAAACCCAGTGGGAAAAGAAGAAATCTTGGGGAGAACCACAGTATGGAGGGATCCCTCTCCCAGGGACGGACAGCTTTGGCAACAGCTAGCATGAGACAATAAGAAGTAAAGCCTAGGACAATGTTGAGGACAGTTCGTTGGACGGTCCAGCACAAGAACCACGGATCCCAGCAGTAGAACCGAAGCCAGTCCACGGGCAGGACCGACAGGGGTGTCCTCCCGGTCCGGACGGAGCTTGTTCATAGGCCTTCGTAATAGTGGAGTCAGCAACTGAAACTGGAGAAGACTCCCCCTCGAAGGGGGGGACAGCAGGTGAAAAGCAATGAACGGACTAAAGGGAATAACATTCAGACATTAGAGGACAGGGCTCAGTGCACCGTACTTCCCACAGCATTCTAGCTCCTGGGGCAGCTTTGTGGATACTTAACTGTTTAAACTAGTATTTAGTTAGTATAGTTTAGTTTAGTTTAATTTAGTTTGGTTTAGTTTAATTTTGTTTAGTGTAATTTGGTTTGGTTTAGTTTAATTTAATTTAGTTTAGTTTAGTTTAGTTTGGTTTGGTTTAGTTTGGTTTAGTTTGGTTTACTGTAGTTTGGTTTGGTTTACTTTAGTTTGGTTTGTTTTAGTTTAGTTTAGTTTAGTTTAGTTTAGTTTGGTTTACTGTAGTTTGGTTTGGTTTGTTTTAGTTTAGTTTAGTTTAGTTTGGTTTACTTTAGTTTGGTTTGGTTTGTTTTAGTTTAGTTTAGTTTAGTTTAGTTTAGAATCCCTAGCTGACCTGATCATAGGCTGCATCGATATATATATATATATATTGTTACGACCAGCTCGTTTGGGAGACGGGTGAAGGCAGTAACATAAAGACCACAGATTGAATGTGGAAATTAAAGTTATTTATTTAACAAAAGTAAGACCAAACGGTAACAAAAAGAGACTCTAACCTAGAGTTGTAAAACCAAAACACAAATCCAAAAGGTAACTAAAAACAGATAATATAGCAAAACTCAAAGGATTCCTGAAGCCAAACACAAACCAAAAGGATAATTCAAAACACAGAACCTAAACTACAAATAGTCAAACCAAAACGAGTGCCTCACTACCAAACACAATACTATTTCAGAGTTCAAGAGGCACGAGAGCATGGCGAGCTACAGCCAGCTCCAGTCTGTGTCCTGCTGGCCGCTTTTATCCCCTCAGCTGCTCCGCAGGGTTGGTTGACGAGGTGCTCTCGGGCCAGGCTCCCCAGGTGTAGGCAATGGAGATGATTCCTGCAGCAGCAGCAGCAGCCTGGGATCACGCACTCTGACAGACACACACACTCACATGGGGGGGGGGGGGGGAGAACTGAGAATACGGCGACGGCCGTAACACCCCTCCCCTTAAGCTGCAAGCCAGAGCATGGCTTGCAACAATAAAAAAAAAAAACAGTTTCAGAACACAAATCAGTTCCAAACTCTGGACAGCGCATCGGCGACCACATTCTCTGACCCCTTTTTATGTCGGATGTCCAGGTTGTAGTCTTGCATGACCAGTGCCCACCGCATGAGTCTCTGATTATGGTTATACATGCGTTTGAGAAAAACTAGTGGGTTGTGGTCAGTGAAGGCCACCACCGGCTGAGGACTAGAACCGATGTAAACTTCGAAGTGCTGGAGCGCCCACAACAAAGCAAGAGTTTCCTTTTCTATGGTGGAGTAGTTCACCTGGTGTTTATCAAACTTCCTTGAGAAGTAGCAGACTGGATGGTCAACTCCATCACCATCTTCCTGCAGGAGAACAGCTCCGGCACCAACCGCGGAGGCATCTACCTCCAGTTTAAAGGGTCGCAAGAAGTCGGGCGCAGTGAGGACGGGCGCATGGCTGAGGAGGGACTTGGCACTGTCAAAAGCATGCTGACAAGAAGGGGACCAAACAAAGTCAACTTTTGGACTAAGCAGCGCAGTTAGAGGCTGAACGACGGAGGAGAAATTACGGCAGAAGCCCCTGTAATATCCTGCCATTCCCAGGAAACGGCGTAGAGCTTTCCGGGTGCTCGGAACTGGGAATTCTGTTATAGCGGATATCTTAGCTGCGAGAGGTTTGACTTGGCCTTGGCCCACTTGCTTCCCCAGGTATGTAACGGTTGCTTTGCCAAACTCGCACTTCGCAAGATTTAAGGTCAACGTGGCACGTGCCAACCGAGTAAATACCTGTTCAAGGATGTGGAGGTGCTCCTCCCACGTCTCTGTATATACAATTAAGTCGTCCAAATAGGCATTACAATTGGGTAGCCCGGACAAAACAGTGTTGACCAAACGCTGAAAAGTGGCCGGGGCATTACACATTCCGAAAGCCATTACGGTATACTGCAGAAAACAGTCGGGCGTTACAAAGGCGGAAATTTCGGATGCACGTTCGGTTAATGGGACCTGCCAGTATCCCTTTAACAAGTCTAATTTGCTGACGAATTTCGCAGTCCCAATAGTGTCAACACAATCTTCCATACGAGGAAGGGGATACGAGTCGAGACTAGTGACAGAGTTCACACGGCGATAGTCGGTAATAAAACGTGGTGAACCATCTGGTTTCGTCTCCAACAAACACGGGGAACTCCACGAACTGGAACTGGGAATGGCTAGGCCATTGGCTAGAAGGTAATTGGTCTCGTTCTTCATCACAGAGCGTTTAGCTGGACTTACCCGATACGGCGGCTGTCGGATGGGCTTGGCATCTCTGACGTCAATATCGTGCTGTAGAACGGTGGTACGGGTTGGAACATCATTAAGAAGACACTTAAACTGACCTAACAACTCAGTTATGTCACTCTGTTGCGCGCAGGTTAAGTGACCTAACTGGGCCGGCAGTGCTTTTAGCATCTCAGAGTTCGGTAGGCGAGCAGTCTGCTGATGGAAGTGATGTGGTGTTAAACCGTCGACGGTAGCAGAGGGCTCAGTAACTACCATTGCATTCACAGCTACGGTATTAGACTTTGACGAAGTCACCAGCGGTACAGCAGCAGGGTTCGGCTCACAGGTAAAATACGGCTTAAGCATGTTTATGTGACAGACGCGCGTTTTACGTCTTCTCTCGGGTGTTGCAATAACATAATCGGTGTCACTGAGACAGCTACGGACCTCATAAGGACCGGCGAACTTAGCGGAGAGAGAAGTGCCCGGAATAGGTAATAAAGCTAGGACTTTGTCACCTACGTGGAAACGTCGAGGGACAGCGGAACGGTCATAACGACGCTTCATCGCCTTTTGGGAGGACTGAAGACACTTCTTAGCGAAGGAGTTTGCACAATGCAGCCGTTCTCGGAATTTGCTCACGAAAGTGAGCACGTTTTCCTCTCTGGAGACTTCAGAGGAAAGGAGTTTTTCTTTCAAGGACTTAAGCGGACTACGCGGGATATGGCCGAAAACGAGCTCTGCTGGACTGAATCCTAAGGACTCCTGGACAGCATCGCGAGCAGCAAACAGAACAAACGGAACTCCCTCGTCCCAACTCTTTCCTGACTCTAAGCAGTATTTGCGGAGCATAGACTTTAGCGTCTGATGCCAGCGTTCTAAAGCTCCTTGGGACTCAGGATGATATGGACTAGAGA
This sequence comes from Salarias fasciatus, assembly GCF_902148845.1. NCBI lineage: Eukaryota > Metazoa > Chordata > Actinopteri > Blenniiformes > Blenniidae > Salarias > Salarias fasciatus. The sequence goes on along the minus strand of NW_021941230.1, from coordinate 5,863,994 downwards.
CTGAATGTTTGACTTCTAATGTTTTGAGGACTTGTTTGAAAAGCCGTGACTGAAAATTTGTGCCTTGGTCGGTTTGGACCACTCGGGGAAGGCCAAACGTTGAGAAGAACTTAGTCAAGGCTTTGACCACGGAGCTTGAGGTGATTTTACGCAGCGGGACAGCCTCAGGATAACGGGTGGCGGTGCACATAATGGTAAGCAAGTACTGGTTTCCTGACCTAGTGCGGAGCAGTGGACCCACACAGTCTATTATCACACGCTCGAAGGGTTCCCCTATGGCAGGGATGGGATGGAGTGGAGCAGGAGGAATTTTCTGGTTCGGTTTGCCCGCTAACTGGCACACATGACAGCAGCGACAAAACTTGGCTACATCAGATTTTAATCCAGGCCAAAAGAAATGTCTGAGGATGAGATTATACGTTTTGTTAACTCCCAAATGACCTGACCATTTACTCTCATGTGCAATAGACAGCACATGTTGCCGGTAAACAGAGGGAACAACAATCTGATAAACGCTACGTTCAGGACCAGACACAGGAGTCCACCTCCTCACCAGTATCTCTTTATTCAGGAGATAAGCTACTGCTCCAGGACCTGCTTTGTCAGCGCTCACCACACTCTCGAAGCAACGTTTCAAAGTAGGATCAGCCCTCTGCGCGGTGGCGAGACGTTCACTGTTCACTGGCAGTGTCGGGCCGTCCGACAGGGATGAACCAGGATGAGTAGACTCGGTGCCCCCAGGAGGTGAAGATGGACGAGCATTCTCCGACACAGCGTCCACATCCCCCTCACCTGAGAAAGCAGACATGAGCACAGTATCCGACAGAGAGAATTCGTCCCTTTTGCGAGCTTGTGCTCGTGTTACCACACATGATGGGAACAGCTTTGAGTCAGCCTCAGGTTTATCCGTCTCGGCATACTTTGGAGAGTCCAACACTTCCAGCACAGGAATTACCTTACCACCAGCTATGTCGTTACCCATTAACAAAACAACACCCTCTATGGGCAGAGCAGGGCAAACAGCCACTGGGAAAATCCCACTCATTAACTTACTATTGATGTACACCTTATGTACTGGCCTCGGGGTGTAACCCATTTCAATACCCCTCAAAGGAACGCTGTAACCACAATAGGACTCTTCGGAAAATGGCAATGCACTTGCCAGGATGACAGACTGAGAGCAACCAGTGTCTCTCAAAATGCGTATGGGACACTGATCAGCGGACCCACCTGTCAGCGACACAAACCCGTCAAAGAGAAACGGTTCAAAACATGGATCTGGATACACAGGAGATACTGGATTGGAATCGGAACAAGTTTCAGTTTTAATGAACCCAAGGCCTTTAGGAGGCGACCCAGAACCACTTTGTTTTCTTTTTAAGGCGGGGCAGTTTGCGATGAGGTGTCCAGAACGGTGACAGTAAAAACAGTCTCTCTCATCCCTTTTAACGACCCTAGTCGGTACACTGGGTACTGCTGGAGTACCAGATTTTTCTGAGACAGGCTGAAACACAGACTTGTGTGTAAGCACATACTCATCGGCTAGCACGGAAGCTGAGGACAGAGATGAGACTTTCTGTTCATTTAGGTACACCACGATGCGCTCAGGAAGACATGCTTTGAATTCCTCCAGCAAAATTAACTCACGCACTGAATCAAAGTTATCCACTTTACAAGCATTGCACCATTTATCGAAGAGGATTCCCTTTTCCCGTGCGAACTCGACGTAGGTCTGAGCTGGGGCTTTTCTGTGCTTTCTGAATTTTTGCCTATATGCTTCAGGTACCAGTTCGTAAACGCGTAAAATGGACATCTTTACACTTTCATAATTTAGGCTCTCCTCTAGAGGAAGAGCTGCAACAGCTTCTTGGGCTTTCCCATGAATTTTACACTGCAGCAGAAGTGGCCACACATCTTTGGGCCAACGTAGTGCACAAGCAATTCGTTCAAATGCAGCAAAATAACTGTCAACTTCTGTCTCTCTGAATGATGGCACAAGTGGTATGTTCTTACCAAGATCAAACGAGTCATGGGTAGAGCTGGTGAAAAGGTGGGATCTGTCTGCATCTGCAGACGCGCTCGGTGCAGGAGTTGCTCTGGGCTGAGCTTCTAGCTCCAGCCGACGCAGGCGGACCTCTTTGTCAGCCTCGATCTCCATCCTCCTGATCTCCAGTGTTAACTGGGCCTGCCGACTCTCAGCCCGCTCCTGGGCTTCCATCTGGAGTCGTGCCAGTCTGACCTTCACTCTGGCTTCATCCAGAGAGCTTGCACTCGGTGGGGAGCGAGGATCAAAGTGAGGCACGGTGAATGGAGTCTTGGGCTCCTCAGCCACCTCACTGATCCCCCCAGGTGCAGCATGATCAGCGGCATGTCTTGCAGCTGCAGGTCTGTGGCTGTCAGCCACCCCAGTCTCAGGTGCCCACACAGGAGAATCAGGGAGCACCGGCAAAACAATCAACCCCAATTCCACCAATTTACCAACGACGAGAGTCTTTAAATCTCTCTTCAAAACACTTCTATCAAAAGAGACACTTAAGTGGACAGCTATTTCTTTTAGATTATCCTTTGTGCATTTATTAATTAAATCAAATGAGGGAGCCGCCAAGAAACTCCTTAAATTAAACGATGCCATTTTACAAACACAAAGAGTCTTATTTTTAATAAACAAATAACTTAATAGTGTCCGGGTCTCCTTTAACGGAAATGGTTTCCCGGACGAGCCCCCACTTATGTTACGACCAGCTCGTTTGGGAGACGGGTGAAGGCAGTAACATAAAGACCACAGATTGAATGTGGAAATTAAAGTTATTTATTTAACAAAAGTAAGACCAAACGGTAACAAAAAGAGACTCTAACCTAGAGTTGTAAAACCAAAACACAAATCCAAAAGGTAACTAAAAACAGATAATATAGCAAAACTCAAAGGATTCCTGAAGCCAAACACAAACCAAAAGGATAATTCAAAACACAGAACCTAAACTACAAATAGTCAAACCAAAACGAGTGCCTCACTACCAAACACAATACTATTTCAGAGTTCAAGAGGCACGAGAGCATGGCGAGCTACAGCCAGCTCCAGTCTGTGTCCTGCTGGCCGCTTTTATCCCCTCAGCTGCTCCGCAGGGTTGGTTGACGAGGTGCTCTCGGGCCAGGCTCCCCAGGTGTAGGCAATGGAGATGATTCCTGCAGCAGCAGCAGCAGCCTGGGATCACGCACTCTGACAGACACACACACTCACATGGGGGGGGGGGGGGAGAACTGAGAATACGGCGACGGCCGTAACAATATATATATATATATATATATATATATATATATATATATATATATATGTTGTAAAGCACTACAGTGACCAGTGTAACAGTTCAATGTTGTGGATATGCTTATATGGAAAGCAACAGGAAAAAAATATTAACATTAAACTACATCTTTGTTAATGTTTCAGGTGGTGTGCTCACAGCCATGCAGTGGATGCGGAGCATGGAGGGTCAGGTGGTTGGGCCTCCACACCCCAGCTTCGTGGCAGGACTGGCAGCGCTGTTTTTCAGTTACTACAACTTTAATCAGGAGCAATCAGCATGCACACTGGAATTCATTCAAAGGTAACTTGGTGCTTGTAGGAGAGAACTTGTTTAATTTGCTATCGTGACTGCTGGACAGTGCTGGCCAAGTTACTTCCATAATGTAATTTACATTATTTACTCTTATTTGAAAGTAATTAAGTGGATTATATTGTCACTGTCTCTCAATTGTAATACATTGCACTACTTTTGAGTTACTTTTACTGAAATAAGCATGAATATGATTGTTTTCTTTTGCATTATCAGTCTTGTTTCGTATTGTTCAAATGCATTTAATAAAACCTGTTTTGTAGCAGCTTTGACATTGTTTTGTTTCATTAATTTTTCACAGTCTGCGTAATTTGAAAAGCAGTGAACGAAAACTCAAAGTTAACTATAAAAACATTTTACAAAATCATATTGTAGATTTATTTATTTACAGGTATTTATTGGCAACTCCAGTTGCCAGGTAGCTACTGCAATTTAGTAGAATACAAGAAGAAGTTGTAGTCAGATTACATCAAATTACTGTTTTCTTAAAAAAAACCCAGTATGTTACTGTAATTCACATATAGCAAAAACCTGTAAAAAAAATGTACTGTAATATGCTAGAAAATAATTTACAGCAATGAACTGTAATTTTACAATACTTCACTGGCAACTTTTTTTTGCCAGGCATTTCCAGTAGATTCTACAGCCAGTTCTTTACAGTGTATATTATTCATTTTTAATTTCATTATATTATTTTTCTCCCCGCCGTCTCTTCTGCTCTCAAAATGTTTTGACAAACAGAATAGTATATGATTACTCACAGTGTGATAAATGTAGAACACATTATCATATTGAATGATAATTGAAGTGCTGCCCTGTTTTTTTTTCCTTTCTTTTTTTTTTTTAAAAAAAGCACCTCCATCTCACAAAGGAGCTACACCCTTTTTATCATAACCACAGGGGAACTTTTGTGCGGCGCTTTATTTACATGTATGTGACAACAAGTAGAATATTTAATGCTTGGCGCTCGGTGTTTGGCCTTTTGTTGTTGGGCTTGTTTGGCTTTTATTTTGAAAATGTCTGGACTGGATCAATACCGGTCCGACACAGTTTGCGTGGCAGTTATGCAACACAAAGCGGGAGAGAAAGAGGCTTTTTGCGGTTGTTTTTTAAATAAGTAGGATAAAATTGGCTCAAGTCTTTGGCCCCGTTTATACAATGTTGTCGAGTGGAAAAGGGAAAACTTTAGTGATGTTTCAGGTGTCTGTTTACACCACAGTGGTGCTTGGTGTTGCTGAAAAGCTTTTCCCCAAGGTGGCACTTTTCAAAAAATGCTCCGCAGAATCTAGGAAAAGCAACTTAACTGAAATGCTCCAGCTCTGTCTCTGTGGAATTGGCACAGAGCGTAACTTTTTAAAAATACTCTAACTCCATCTCCGTGGAAACGGCACACAACGCAACTTTTTGAAACTGCTCAGACGCCATCTCCGTGGAAACCTGGGAGTCAGTACCGGTCCTCAACAGTACCAGTTTTCGGTACTGCTGTGTGTTTTTTTTGGTAATAAATGTCAATTTCTTGCTGGTTGCAGACGCGTCGCTAACAGATGCTATGCTAGCATGCAGACGGTGCCGAATGCAGGAATTGGGACCGTAGATCTGAAGGAATTCGGTCGGTACCTGTAAAAGGACCAATATGGCACCCATCCCTACACAGAATGCAGCTTCATGAAAATGCTCTGACTCCATCTCCATGGAAACAGTGGAAACAGAACTTTTTGAAAGTCTGTCTTAATGGGGGAAATGCAGTTCTTCTGAAAACACTTGGTCTCCATGGAAACAGGAAATTCTACTTTTTGAAAACACACTGCAGCTATCAATTCTTTTTGAAGACGAGTGTTCTGCTGAATATTTATGCGCTCAAAAGAGTCATTTTTGGTTTAGTTTCAGCTTATATCTGCAATTTCATTTTCAAAACAATGCCATGTGAACATGAATCTTTTCAGAAATGAAACGTTTTCACTTGAAACATCATCGTTTAAATGCGGCATTATTCGTGTATCTTTTCCTGAATGTGACATCGTCTTACGCAGACGACACCCTGGTGTACGCTCTGACTCGTATTTCCTTGGAAAACAGCACATAACACAACTTTTTTGAAAATTCTGACTCCATCTCCATGGAAACAGGGCTAACACAGCTATTGGAAAGTCTGTTTGTCACCGGGAGAAAATACAATTTTTCTGAAAACACTCGGCCTCCTTGGAAAATTCAACTTTTTGAAAACATTCTTAGTAGGACTGCAGCTATGAATTCTTTTTGAAGTCGAGTATTCTCCCGAATATTTCAGCGATCAATAGAGTCATTTTTGGAAGTGATTCCAAACTGCAGGTGTTTTTTTTTGCCTTTTGCTGTTTGCCATCATGCCAACTTTTATAACTCTGAGTCACTTTGTAATCAAATTGATTTCCTCAAGTGTTAGTTTTATCTCTTACTGTCTCCATGTAGACTGATGAAAATACAACTTTTCTGGAACTCTTCTACTGACAGAAATCAGTGTCAAATTGTGGCCTGGCTTGATAACAAAAGTTTCAGCGTATATCTGCCATTTCTGTGGAAAGAGACGTTTTCAAAACATTGCCATGTGAATGTCAATCTTTTCTGAAACAAAACATTTTTACTTGAAACGTCGTCGTGTAACGTCATGTAACGTCATGTAACGCCGGGTTCACACCAGCCGCGGTCCGGCTACGGAGCCCTTGCGGAGCTCCGGTATCTTTCCAGCGTAAATCCAGACAGAAGCAAGTCGGGTACCGAAAAGACACGCGAGATGTGTTCCAAAATCTGTGATTTCAAAATAAAATCTGTGTCATGTTTTTTCCCTTAATATTCTATTTTTTTTGCTTCTTCTGGTAGAATCCAGAACAAACAATGTGATGTAGTCATTATATGCATTAGAAGAATGAACGGTTTTGTACTTCACCACTGCAGGAAAGTCAAACGACTCCAAAATTGCACAAAACAGCTCTATGACCGGAGCAGCTCTGTGTTGCCAGATTGGGCTGGTTTCTGCGAAATCAAGCTTCTTTTTGAACACGTCGGACGGGTTGATGAAATGTTTTTGTGTTTATGACAAGTTTTTTAATAGACAAATACGGTTTTTACAGTTTTAACGTGCATTTTCAACCGAGATGGCGGTTTGGGCTGCTTTCTATTGAGTTAAACGGGTTTCATATTGTCTGCAGGGGGGATAGCGACAGATCTGGCAACCTCCTCCAGCTGCTGTTAGTTTCTTATATTTTTTCCTGAATGTGACATCATCTTATGTAGGCAACACCCTGGTGTATTGATCGACGCCGTCGCGGTTTTAACAGTAAAACTTAATCACAAACTCTCATTTAATTCAGCACACACACACACACGCAAAAAACCTGACTGTGATCACAAGAACAATGTCCGCTTTCCGCCCTCTTGTACCTCCTCTCCCTCCATCTTTTTATCTTTCATCCCCTCACTCAATCCTGTTGGGTCCGGGACATGAGGAGCTGAGCGCACAAACACACACACACACACACACACACACACACA